>NC_057798.1:12470720-12481114 GCF_018294505.1 Triticum aestivum
ACTACGGCCACATGTTGGGGGTGCGTAGCTGATGGCCCCTTATTGCAACCATCTGGCCTTCATTAGTGCAGACAATTAAGAGTCAACGAAAGTAGTCTTTTCAAGTGAATTTAATGTTGGGTGTCCGCAAGCACAAACAAACCACACTTTACAATGGGACGTGGAAGCTTGGAGATGCTATCACAGCCACAGCTCGTCGTCTTAATCTGAACTAACTCCCTGGAGCTCGATGGGAACAGCTACTCTAACTTCCTGTTTCTGAACACCAGCAGAAGCGACGGCGGCGCCGGAAACAGTCTTGTTCATAATCATAATACTCACAAATATGAAGCAGCTGAGCTGTTGTCGAGTTCATAAACATCAGTTCGGAATTACAGGTTGGTGAATGACAGTGAGCTTCCTGCCAACCACCCTGGCCATCTGTCCAAGTGAAAGCAATGGATAGATTAACAACTGCATATTCCTGCCTTTATGAGACTATTACGCTGGAATCCCCAAAAGGACGGCAAATGAAATGACACATTATAATTAATCGCCATGATACTTGTATGATGCTCAGTAAGGACACGGCAACGAGGTGGTGATTGTGATCTTCTGGCTTCTCTCATGGACCGATACTCTTTAATTGTTGTGATGATCAAGGCGGTGATATATATTTTTCACGACACCGCCGCATCCACACAGCGCACCGCCCCCCAATCGTATGGTCCATTAATAAATCCTACTTATGATCTAGCAGATGTGTTGCCTCTCAAATTTTGCATGTTTTTGGAGAACATGTAGTCTCAGAATCAATACAACAAAAAAGATGCCGCTGTTTACACGTTCCGTAATAACCTTTACATTTCTGAAAACTAGCAGCAAAGTGGCCCACGTAAATGCACATGTTTTATATAAAGTGAGACTCATATAATTGGGAATAGATTCAGCTATTTTGTTTTATTAGCTTCGTAACTATTAGTTACATACAAAGTGTGATTCATAAATTCTGGAATATATTCAGATTTTTTATTTATTACTTTCACAACTACTAGAGAAATGAATCATATCCCAGAGAACTAATATTAAAACAAATTTAGTTGTCGCAGCCAAAATATAATAATACATAACTAAAATTAATGTATTATATGCTTTAATATCGGAAAAGACATGTAGCTGTGTAAATATCTTCATTTCGCTATGCAAATCTCTTGATTTCACGAAACTTGAAATACAAGTCAGACGGGTACATTAACAAATCTTCAAATTTGATTGATATTAATTTTTTTTATATTCATTGGATTATTTTTAATTTTTAATTTTAATTAAGTTGATGTTACTAATATTTACAACAACAACAACAACAATGTCGTTAGTCCCAAACAAGTTGTGGTAGGCTGGAGTTGAAACTCATAAGATCTCACAATCAACTCATGGTTCTCGCACATGGATAGCAAGCTTTGTTGTCTGGGAACCTAAATGGGTATGAAATTGAAGTCCAAATCGTGAGTTGGCCGACCATTTCTACATCATATTAGTTTGATATGCAAATTTTGTATGCGATGTTGGCAAGTCCTTAAGTTAAAGCAAAAGAAGTTTAAATAATAATTTATTGGTTTTACCATGGTTTAGGTCAATTGCGAATTTAGATATTACAATATCGTTCCCACTGAAATTAAATAGTTTTATTACGCACTATTTTCATATATGTTCCCATATTGTCTAAGGCTTGTGTGATGTTCTCTTTAGTTTTAATTAAATATCCTTTTGAAAGAGGCATAACCAGAGAATGGTGACCTTTTTCTATTCTAATATGGAGACACCGAGTTCCTAAACATTAAAAAATCGAGCATTATAAACATAAGAAGCAAGTTAGGAAGAAAGTTGCATATTAGTCCTATCTATGGATGACAAAGAAGAAGTACATACATGACTTATAAGATGGCATAGTATTTTATAGATTTGGCATCACCATGTCTACCTTTCTTTAAATTATATACAAGGATGACCTTAGCATGCTTCTTACTAAAAAAATACCTTTGTTGTCGCACGTACATATCGGTTTTAGGTCTAGCAAGCTAAAATCAAATAGGAGGTGATGACATCTCCGCCTCCTACCCCCTGGCTGAGAATAGTTAGTGACACAGTATCACTAACTATTCTCAGCAAAAGTACGTCTAATTTCTTGCTCTTTAAAATAAATCCATGTAGATGGTTTTTATTTCTTACGATAATGATACACATAGCAAGAGAGTCCTCTCGCAATTTACATGGCATATGGAGTTCATCTTATATCAAAAAATTATTTAATGCAAAAAGTTGACTGGAAAGTCGAGCACAAGCGTAGTACTAGTCCAAAAATATTCTTCAAAATAAATAGAAATCGTGACCATTAAGTCGGATATAAATAATGATGATATACCATGGATAACTTCTCTTGAACCTGAATCTGATTATATAGTTTTTATTAACATATACCTCACAATTTGTTGACCAAAATCACCGCCCTAGTTTTTTTAAATATATGTGGGCCTTATAAACACAGACGGAGCAAGGACATGATATCTCAGATCGCAAAGATTTACGAATGCCTAGGCATAGGGTGGTGTTGTGCTCCTTCAGATTTTTTTTGTCTTATATCATCTAATTGCAGGCTTCAGTAGGAGCTTGGCATCAGTGGTGGAGGGTGTCCTTAGTTGTTGGGGTGAAACCTGTTGACCAGATTAACACATGACAACATGATAGACTGATGCCATGAACTTGTGAATAACAGGGAAGGGAAATGGATGGAAGGAAAATTATATTTTAGTGTTGGATTGCGCGCGGTTGCAACTTCTAATCATGTCAAATCCCACAATTACTCGGTGGGTGTATGGACTACTGGGCTGAAGTGCATAATTACTTGTTTGACAAAGATTTAACCATGGAAATGTCTTTGGTTGATCGATACCATAGGTAGTCGCTTTGACTAGTTTAATGCACACATTAAGTGTAACTGCTACGAGATCAAGGGTTACTATTGGTCAACAAAAAAATGTTCTTAATAAATAAATGATGAATACATCTACTGAAATAGCATTAGTAGTACACTTTCCAGTCTTGTACAAGATAGGCTCACCTCAACTATATGAAACAGTACTACAGTAGAAGATCGGCTCACATCCCACATACTGATGAATGAATGAACATAGGACAACATGGTTTTCCTTGGTAATTCTGCATCTAATCTTATCTAAATTAACTAAGTGAAAGCATCCTTCAAGTCATCACGTTAATTCGAGGATACCATTGCACAAAACAGAAATAAAATTTCTTAAATGTTCAAGAGGAATTGTGTATGTTATAAGACATGCAAAGAAACTAAAATACACATAGAGAGACAAAGAAGACAAATCTAAATGTGAATAGTGTCATTTTCGTTGTTGTCTTTTTGTGACACTATTCATGCTGGATTATTGTTCCTCCATGTGTATTTCAGAATTGAATTTGGTTTTTTTTAGTAACTTAGACACATATCTTGTGAGGATTTACAAATATTCTAAGTTGAAACATTAAAATTTTAGTTTTATATAGTGGTATCACGGTAAGCTTTTAAAAACAGTATCACTAAATATTCTCAGTAAAAGTACATCTAATTTCTTTATCTTTAAAATAACTCCACGTAGAGGATTTTTAATTCTTAGGATAATGATATACCGTAGCATGAGAGTCCTCTCGCAACTTATATGGCATATGGTGTTCATATTATATTAAAACAATTGTTTAATGCCCAAAGTTGACTAGAACGTCGAGCACAAGCACAGTACTAGTCCAAAAATATTCTTCTAAATAAATTGAAATGTTGACCATGAAGTTGGATAAAAATTATGAGTGATATGCCATCAATATTTTACCATGGATAACTTCTCTTGAACTTAAATCCTATTATAAAGTTTGTATTAACATATACCTCATAATTTGTTGACCAAAATCACCGCCCCAGTTTTTATGTAAATATGATATCTTAGTTCCCAAAGATTGACGAATGCCTTGGCATAGGGTGGTGTTGTGCTCCTTTTGATTTTTTGTCTTGTATCATCTAATAGGAGGCTTCAACAGGAGCTTGGTATCAGTGGCGGAGTGTATCGTCACTCGTTGGGATGCAACCTGTTGACCAGATTAACACATGACAAGATGATACACAGGTCCCATGGACTTGTGATTAACAAGGAAAGGAAATAAATCGAAGGAAAATTTTAGTTTAGTGTTGGATTGCGTGCAGTTGCAACTTCCAATCATGTCGAATCCCACAATTACTCGGTGGGTGTATGGACTACTGGGCTGAATTAGTTGGTTGACCAAGAGTTAACCATGGAAATGCCTTTGGTTGATCGGTATCGTAGGTAGTCGTTTTGACTGGTTTAATGCCTACATTAAGTGCAACTGCTACGAGATCAAGGTGTACTATTGGTCAAGAGAAAAATGTTCTAAATTTATAAACGGTGAATACATCTACCGAAACAGCATTAGTAGTACAGTTTCCAGTCCTGTACCAGATAGGCTCACCTCACAGATATGAAACAGTAGTACAGTAAAAGATCGGCTCACATACCACATATTGATGAATGGATGGACATAGGACAACATGGTTCTCCTTGGTAATTCTGCATCTAATCCTATCTATATTAACTAAGTGAAAGCATCCTTCAAGTCATCGCGTTAATTCGAGGATACCATTGCACAAAACTGAAATTAATTTTCTAAATGTTCAAGAGGAATTGTGTATGTGCTCAAGATATGCGAAAAAATTACAATTCCAAATTAAAATACACATAGAGAGACAAAGAAGACAAATCTAAATGTGAATAGTGTCATTTTCGTTGTTGTCTTTTTGTGACACTATTCATGCTTGATTATTGTTTCTCCATGTGTATTTTAGAATTGAATTGAATTTGACTTTTGGGGTTGTGGAAAATAGGTCTCCAATATTTGCTCCCTTTCCAGCCCAGAATTCCAGCTGCCGGCATTCTCCCTCTTTGTGTAAACCTTATAAAATAAGAGAGAAAAGGCATAAGTATTGTGACATAATGTGTAGTAACAGCCCACAACGCAATAAATATTGATATAAAAGCATGATGCAAAATGGACGTATCATGGTTTTGTGCTCGTTCTGATTTTTTTGTCTTATATCATCTAATTGGAGGCTTTAGCAGGAACTTGGCATCAGTGGTGGAGGGTGTCCTCACTTGTCGGGGTGCAAACTGTTGACCAGATTAACACATGACAAGATTATAGACAGATGCCACGAACTTGTGATTAACAAGGAGGGGAAATCGATGGAAGGAAAATTATATTTTATTGTTGGATTGCGTGCGGTTGCAACTTCCAATCGATCATGTCGAATCCCACAATTACTTGGTGCGTGTATGGACTACTTGGCTGAAGAGCATAATTAGCTGTTTGACCAAGTGTTAACCATGGAAATGTCTTTCGTTGATCGGTACCATAGGTAGTCGTTTTGACTAGTTTAATGCCCACATTAAGTGGAACTGCCACGAGATCAAGGGTTACTATTGCTCAAGAAAAAAATGTTATTAATCAATAAACAATGAATACATCTACTGAAATAGCATTAGTAGTAATACAGTTTCCAGTCTTGTACAAGATAGGCTCACCTCACAGATATGAAACAGTAGTACAGTAGAAGATCGGCTCACATCCCACATACTGATGAATGAATGGACATAGGACAACATGGTTCTCCTTGGTAATTCTGCATCTAATCTTATATATATTAACTAAGTGAAAGCATCCTTCAAGTCATCACGTTAATTCGAGGATACCATTGCACAAAACTAAAATTAATTTTCTTAAATGTTTAGGACGAATTGTGTATGTTCTCAAGGTATGTGAAAAAAATTACAAATCCAAATTAAAATACACATAGAGAGACAAAGAAGACAAATCTAAATGTGAATAGTGTCATTTTCGTTGTTGTCTTTTTGTGACACTATTCATGCAGGATTACTGTTTCTCCATGTGTATTTCAGAATTGAATTTGATGTTTTTAGTAACTTAAACACATATCTTGTGAGGATTTACAAATATTCTAAGTTGAAACATTAAAATTTTAGTTTTATATAGTGGTATCGCTGTAAGATTTTAACAACAGTAACACTAAATATTCTAAGCAAAAGTACATCTAATTTCTTGATCTTTAATTAACTCCATGTAGAGGGTTTTTATTTCTTAGGATAATCACTAGGACATAGGCCCGTGCGTTGCAACGGGAGATCAAAACCCTGGTTCATATCCTCTATTTGAACATGGCATCCCACCCGTATTGTTTCATATCCTCATTCACGTCCTCTTTCCTTATGTACACTTTCTGTTCATAAGAGGAAAGAGTGAAAATATCACATAATCAGTTTTAGTGTTATCCTAATTTCTAACATTACGTCAAAAGGTGTATATAATTCTATTACCACTATTTTTTTTACATTTTTTTCAAAAAGTCGGATCATCCTTCTATGTATATAATTCTAGTCTTCATAAACCGAATATAATCTCAATTGATCACAAAATCTCTAACATTTTTTGTTAGCTGCATATTAATTTTTGATGAAAATCAATGCTATCAATGAAATAAAATTTTGTGATCAATTGAGTCCGCAAACTTAGGTGTCTCCATAATGAAAAGCTAGGAGTCCGCAATATTTTCATTTGATCGAGGTTTCGTTTTATCCATTTGCTTTGTACGACCATAATTTCCTTTAATTACAAGAGATGGCATGGTCCTCCCTTCCAGCCTCCATTTCACGCGAGTTAACTGATATTCACACCCCCAACTTTTTTACTGCGTCCTTTTCTGTCATCTTTCTTATATTGCGAAATTCCTTTGCTTTCAAGGTTAAATAGGACCCACACTTCAGCCTCTATTCGTTATTCTTGGTGTCTTTTTTATTCTGTGACAACTCATGGGCTATATAAACTGATAAAAAATCATGTAAAAAAGCGAGGTGAGACTATTTAAATGCATAATGAGCGGTGTAGTTAACATACACAGGAGCTGGTCCTAGCCTGAAGGAGGCAAATACCAGGTCGTGGGCTCGATCCTTAGTGCAAATGGCAATTTTTTTGCGAATCCTTCTTCTCAGCACAAGAGCAGGCCCATGGCCCAGTACGTTTGTGACATACACCAACAAAAGGCCCAGAGCAGCGTTGGCGTGCATAGACCCCAAAAAACAGCGGTAACGAATATGAATTTGTTTTGTAGCAAAAAATAGTACCACCTCGAATACAGTAAAAAATATATAAAATCACCTAAGCGGGACGAAACCAAGAATATCACCTTGTTTTAATAGTAGGTATAGATATAGATATACCGTAGAAATAGAGTCCTCTCGCAACTTACGTGCCATCTGGTGTTCGTCTTATATGAAAACAGTTGTTTAATGCCCAAAGGTGACTGGAACGTCCAGCACAAGCGTAGTACTAGTCCAAAAATATTCTTCTAAATAAATAGAAATTTTGACCATTAAGTTGGATAAGAATTATGAGTGATATGCCATGAAAATTTTACAATGTATGACTTCACTTGAACTTGAATCTGATTATATAGTTTTTATTAACATATACCTCATAATTTGTTGACCAAAATCACTGCCCAAGTTTTTAATTAAATATGTCTGAGCCTTATAAACACATATGGAGCGAGGACATGATATCTCATATCCCAAAGATTGATGAATGCCTAGTTATAGGGTGGTGTTGTGCTCCTTCAGATTTTTTTGTCTTATATGATCTAATTGGAGGCATACTTTGAGCCAACACATTATTTCTAGCAAAAAATAGATTTAATAGATTTATCATGAAAATAAGTCTGCATAACAGTTCATTGTTCTGACCGCGTAGTTAGAGATTACTAGCAATTCACAAGTCTTATGCGGTCCATGTTCTAAGTATTTACCACCCGCCTAAAAATGTGCTAGGCATAAGGATGATCCCAATAGGTTCATTGTTCATTGAGGAGGCTCACGCCGAGAGTAGGCAGTGATCCTCAATGATCTCCTCCCACGCATCGTCTCTATCTCCATGCTATCCAGATGCAGGCAAATATTATTATGGCATCGCTCTGGTTAAGTATCTAATAATGCGGTGGAAAATAAAGGATATGATGACTGCGGACTATGTAGTGCCTTTTTCGACAATGCATCGGTAGGTGAGTTCATACATATTAGTTCTGGGCCAATAGCTCCTGTGCGACACATTTGAGGTGAATTGGCTTGAGTGCGACGTTGTTCGAGCAAATGGCTGTGGTGCGACATATTTGAGCAGGTAAATAGCCCACGCACGACATGGCTGTTTAATGTGGTTAAATTGGTCGTCAACCAAGCCCGTTTATGTTAGGACATGTGGGTCCAACTTAATTGCTCCTCAAAACAGCTGACAGTGCCCTGTCGCCCGACCGTGTCGGGCCCGCCACTCTGCCCCCTCCCCCCATCTTCTCCGGTGGCGGCGGATCTTGCGTTCTCCGGCGGCGGCGGAGCCCTCGTTCTCAACGGCGGCGGAGCCTTCGTCCTCAAAAAATGGTGAGTGAGAACCCTAGTCCCCCTCCCGTTCCTCTCTCGGCCCCGTAGATGTCAGCTCGTTTCCTCTATTTTCGCATGTTGAATCGATAGGTTGTGAGGGGAGCCCGTGGGCACACTGAAATGGAGCCGCCAGATTGAACTTCGAATAGGTAATGCGTCTCTCTCCGACCCAATTTTGCATGCAATTAGGGCCTAGTCTGCTCTTTCTCACGGGCTCACACTGTCCACCACTGACAGAGGGGATGCTGCCGTTCGGACCTTCGAATTGACGGTCAATTTCTTTCCATCCAAGGCAAAATTAGTTGATGGTAGCATTCAGAACATTGAGAGAGACACAATTGTTAAATGGGAGGTTGAGTTTACAGAGATTGATCCACAAGTTCTACAGAACATGGGAGAGAAGGCAGTGAAGAAATGGGTGGAAAAAATTGGGGAGAATGTTGTTTGGGGTCCAGAGCAAGAAGTATCACTGTTGCGGTTTGATGATTGGAAAGGAGAGTATGTCAGAATGGAAGATGGTGAACAGATTGTTGATGAAATCGATCGGCAAAACGGCCGGACAAGCACAAGAGCTAATTTTTTTGCTGAGCTGGTTGATCCGAATATTTTTTCGAAGGTTGGATATGTGCCATCACAATTGGCTGCGCAGATGGTAGATGATGATTGGGCTACACAGAGGCCATTGATTCCCATGTGTACTGAACTTACAGTAATAGCCGAAGAGGGACAGGTTACTGGAACTGAAACTGAAACTGCAGCAACTGTTGATTGGAATGTAGTTGAATTAGATGAGCCTACTGATTTGGTCATTTCACCAATGCCTGACATTGAGATGGCCAAACTTTTTGGCATTCCAGTCGATGACAGAGATAAGCAAGAGAGGGGCGAATCTAGTTTGTCTGCTAATGTTGATGAAGATGTAGATGGACAATTGATGGAACAAGCTGCGGATGATGTAGATGATGCACATGATGATGAGCTGGTGCATGTGTATGACAAAGAAAACCCTGTCATTGAAGTAGGCAAGTTGTTCCCAAGCATGAAGGAGTTTAGGATGTGTTTCAAGACTTATGCAGTGAAACATGAGTTTGATGCCAAGCCTGTTTGGACTGATAGAAAGAAGTTTTATGCGAGGTGCAGAGGATTTGATGGTAGTGTCAAGCCTTGCAAGTGGTACATATCTGCTAGACTGCAACCTGATGGAAGTACTATCAGGGTTAACCAAATCCCCAATCAACATACTTGTATTACAAGTTCACAGAGAGTATCAACCATGACATCACAACTTTGGGTTGCAGAAAAGATCACCCCAATTTTAGCCAAAACACCAAACACTACTGCCAAGAAACTCAAAGTAGACTTGGAAAAGATGTACCCCATTAAACTGAAATATACCACAGTGTGGAAGGCAAAACAAAGGACAATGAAAAATTTATATGGTGATTGGGCAAATACATTTAGGATGCTTTACAACTTCAAAGCAGAGGTGGAAAAGAGGTCACCTGGTAGTGTTGTGGAGATAGATACAGAGGTATCAGCCAAAGGTGAAGTCAAGTTCTCCAAGTTTTTTATGGCTTTGAAGCCTTGCATAGATGGCTTCAAAGCAGGGTGCCGTCCATATTTGAGCATAGACTCATCATTTTTGATAGGCAAGTGGAATGGTCAGTTGGCAGCATGCAATGCTCTAGATGGACACAACTGGATGTTTCCTATTGCTGTTGGCTTGTTTCAGTCAGAAACAGAGGCTTCGTGGACATGGTTCATGATCCAGTTGAAAAGATGCCTAGGGCCAGTGTCACCTTTGGCTATACACACAGATGCATGTAAGGGGCTTGAAAATTCAGT
>NC_057798.1:12481275-12537596 GCF_018294505.1 Triticum aestivum
CAAATATCATCTTGATAAGATAATGGCAGCATGTGATGAGTTTGGTCCATGGCTGAACACCTACCATTCTTTGTTATGGTACAGGTCAGCATTCAACACTGCCATCAAGTGTGACCACATCAACAACAATTTAGCAGAGAGTTTCAACAACAAGGTGAAGGAGTTAAAAGATTTGCCTGTGCATGACATGGTTGACCAAATCAGGATCATGCTCATGCGGTTGTGGGAATTGAGAAGAAGGATAGGTGATTGTCTGCAAGGTGATAAGCTTCCAGCAGTGGTACAACAGGTGGTCAATAGGAGCAGAAGTCTTTCACATTTGTTTGTTGAAAAATCTTCACCTTGGGGTGCTGAAGTTAGAGATAGCAAAACTGGAAGGAGACATGTTGTTAACACTGAATTGCATGATTGCACTTGCCTCGAGTGGCAACACACTGGTAAACCATGTGAGCATGCCATTCTTTTCTTAGCATCCCAATCGAAGATAAACATGCACCCATATCTGCATGAATATTATTCGGTAGCACGATTCAAAGCTGCATATGCTACTCCAATTCCAGCACTTACAGATCAGTCTCAGTGGCCTGAAGTGGACATTGAATTTTCCATGTGTCCTCCCTTGACGAAAAGAAAGGCTGGCAGGCCTAAACAGAGTAGATTCAAGGCATGGTTTGAGAAAGGTGGGAGTAGTAAGAAGGGAAAGAAAGATGAAAAGCCAAAAGGGCCCAAAAAGGTAACAAAAACAGATGTAAATTGTGCCAGGAACTTGGGCACAGAGTGGGATCTGTCAAATGCCATTACACTCCTGATAAGCCAAAGTATGTTCTTGTTTATTTGTCTGCCTTTGATTTGGTGCTTTTTTCCAATTACTATATCTATAACATTTTCTGCACAGGAGGAAGCGAGCAAGTCAGCCCCTTGTTGTTGAACAGTGTTGGCCAACAAAAAAAGCAAGAGTCAATGGCGGTAGAAAGAAGAGAAGTGTGCCTGAGCCTGAGCAGACTGAAGAAAATCATGCTGCAGTCAACATTCAGACTGAAGAAACTTATGTGGAGGTGCACACCGAAGAAACTGAACCTGAGCGTGTCGAGGTTCAGACTGAAGAAACTGAACCTGAGCGTGTCGAGGTTCAGACTGAAGAAACTGAACCTGAGCGTGTCGAGGTTCAGACTGAAGAAACTCAACCTGAGCGTGTCGAGGTTCACACTGAAGAAACCCATGTTGAGGTACACATCAAAGAAACTGAAACTGGTGTCAACATTGAGACTGAAGACACTGATCACGAGGGTATTGGCGAGGTGTTGAAAAGACCAGTGAAGAAAACCAAGATGATCAGTGAACTTGTGTGTGTTGAAGAACCAAAAACAAGAAGGGCTAAGGCGAAGAAGGGCACACGACATGGTAGGAAGAAGTAGAACAAAGAACAGTTTGAAAATTTGGTGCATGTAATAATATTTGTAACTTGGTGCGTACTGGTAGTCACTATGTATCCCCATATTTCTATTCGAACTTGTTTGTCTAAACCAGCCAAATAAAATTTAAATTTAAATTTAAATTTGGGCTATTGATATTTTAGTGCTATCTAAAGTACCTCAACTGAAATATGTTTGCTTGCTGATCATTCCGAGCCCTTTTGGTAAGTTGAACTCATAGTCATGAAAAGTGTGTTTCAAATGACCTCCAAAGGTAGGGTAAACGGCCTCATATTTAAGCAAGTTTTGTTGGCACTTTGTCTAAACCAGCCAAATAATTTTTCTACACATCTATTCTACCTATATAGTGTAAATCTAAAGTCTCACTATTTATTGAATTAATTTTCTATTATTTCCTTTTCTTTTTGAAAAAACAAGGTTTAATAGAAAATTATATATATAACAAGTTTAAAACATGAAAATGAGAAAAGTAAGTTCAGATCTTTCTTAGTCAATCCAAAATGAAAATGAGAAAACAAGGTTTTCACACTTTTCATTTTCAAAACCCCACCTACTCTCGGGTGCCCACTACTCTCTCCCTTGAACTACATACTACATTGTTTGAGGAATGACAATTTTGTGAAGGATTTTTCGTAAAAATGTATGTAAACCATATTTATGTTTTTTTCTCGTTACTATACGACATAATAAGACTATGTGCGCAAGTTTTATATTTTTTTGATTTTTTTGAATTAGTTATGCTCAACCCTAATCAGTCAAAACCTCTCAAAACCCCTCAAAACCCCTCTCAAAACCCCTCAAAAACCAGCACACTACCTGGTCGTCGATCGTTTTACATGGACGGTTGAGATCAGGCGCTAGGGTTAGCTACAGTGTGCAGCGATCCGCATGAGATGCGCTGATTGGTTGACGCGGTGGGGTTTGGATCAGCCTCTCTCGTTGGAGCATCAGGACCGTTCATTTGAATCCAACGGCAAGAGTTGACGCGGTGCATGGACCAAGCCTACGCAGTGCCCTTTCCATCGTTGCATGCGTGCCCGTGCCCACCCGCAGCATGCATGCCCACCCGCAGGACTGCGCCCGTCGTTGGTCGTTGCATGCATGCCTCGACGTAGCCCTGCCCCGCCACCCCTATCAACGCAGTAACCTGTCGCATGCCTACCATTAGAACCGATGCAGCGTCGCATCAAAGCATGCACCAAGCCACAATGCAGCAGCCCAATGAAGACAACCAAAAAGCAAACGCTGCAGGGCGTGCCGTGCATGGCGTGCTCCTCTTTGAGGACACAATACTGGCATGGGGTATCGATGTGGGTATAGATGCAGTTCAAACGACGTGCTGCCTGTTACAAGATGGGTAAATGAAGGCATCCATTATTGTCACGTCTCACATCGACCGAACATTGCCCTCAAAAAAAAATCGACCGAACGTTGCCCTCTAGCCGGCTAGCCCTAGCAAGATGGGCTATGACATGAATGCATGGGCGGCACACGCAGAGAACCCGGGGCAGGCGTGTCCCCTTGACCCACGACGGCACAGATGCGTGCGTGATCCCGCCCCCCTTGACCCGCGACCGTCACAGCCCGTTTCCCACGCTCGTGTACACACTTCCATGGGGCGCCACCAAACGCCGCCCGCCCATTAATTCTACCCAGTGTAACCACAGCGCTTCCATCAAAAACCACGTCGCTCTTGGGCTATTTAAGCCGGGCACTATCGTCTTCCTCTTCCTCCTCATCCACACCCCATCCTCTTCCTCCTCTGCCCTCCTTCTTCCTTCTTCTCCATCAAACCCGATCGAGCCCTCGAGCCACCGGGCGCCACCATGCAGTACAACGCCCCCACGTACCAACTCCCCCCAACCGTGCCGGAAAGGCTCTACCCGAACGGAGTGTACGTGGAGAGTACCTTAGGGTTTGGGCCATCTCAAGGTGGAGGGGCGCAAGGGAGTTGACGGATTTCTTCCTTCCGGCCGGCTTCTGCCACCTCCCCCGCGGCTCTCCAAGGATGTACCATGTTGAGGAGGTCACCCACAACGGCGTTGTGGTTGGGCTCCTCGCTACGTTCACTAACCCATTCGATGCTTTCTACCTCCTCGGGCGAGTGTATTGGGTTGGTTGTGAGTTCATAGCTTTCACCACCCATAACATTTTCACCGACTTCAACTCCATCTTCCCCAACAACGGCGTTATGCACACGCTCCCGTACCCAATCAACAACGACGAGTGAAGGGCGCCCGGAGGAGCCCGGAGAGAAGAACCCGAAGAAGAACCCGGAGGAGGAGGAGAGAAGAACCCGAAGAAGAACCCGCGTTTGGTGCCCCCCGATCTATCGTATCGTATCGTATTAGTTTTTAAGTTGTAATCGTTATGCTACTGTTATTAAGTTGTATTAGTGTTTTAAGTTGTAAGGCCATCGTGCAACTATGTGTTGCAATCGTTATGCTTCTATATAATCGTTATGCTACTATATATATATTGTGTATTTTGTGCTATTATTTGTAGATTGCTATGGGTTGTTCCATTATTTGTGTATTGCTATGGGTTGCTACGGGCCCGGGCTGCTACACCCCAATCACCACACACACCATCTTCAAAATATTGGCCAAATAATGGGTCATGACCCAAACCATAGACATGCAACTAGGAGCCCCATGCAAACCCACTATGGACATGCAACTAGGAAATGCAAACTAATTTACTTCATGCAAGCATGCAACTCATTTAGTTCATGAAACCGTAGACATGCATAAAAACAAGTAATATTTAGTTTTAGTGCATCAAAAAATGATCCATCACAAAATTTAGTGCAATAAAAAGGCCAAAGTAAAAACAAGTAACATTTTATTTGCCGAAGTTAGAGGTGGGCTGGTGCCCCTACGCGGGTGGGCTGGTCTCCTTGAGCCCGATCTCCTTACAGGCCAACATCTATTCGGCAGCCCAGTTTTATTTTTTACTAGAAACTGAATTTGGGTGCCCGTGTACTCTGTTAACTGAAGAACCAAAACAGGGGAAGCAGAGCATGAACACTGAATAATTTGTGTTCCAAATTGCTGCTTCAATTCAGATACATTACTTGCGCACAGATCACATCCTCTACACTGATAGGCCTAAATGCCCATTCTAATGACGGATGAACAACAAATAAAACAAAAACAGAGCAATGATACAACAATAGAACCCCCCTGCCATGATATTTGCTTGCTTCTGCAAATCGATCATCTGCATTAGATGTTTCTTGATCTTCTTCAGTTCCTTGGTCAGTTCAGACTCCGCATGCAGTTCAGCATTGCGCGCATACATCACCATCGGCACGACTCTGCCCGCCCCTCCGCCTGAGCTCCCCGTATTCTCCACAGCAATCGGCGGCACCCCGCCCAAATTGAGCTCCCAGGTTGCGGCCACGCTCGAATCAACGTAGCCCTCAAACTGAATCCTATCAACATATTCATCAATCCACTCAAAATGGT
Source organism: Triticum aestivum (assembly GCF_018294505.1). Lineage (NCBI taxonomy): Eukaryota > Viridiplantae > Streptophyta > Magnoliopsida > Poales > Poaceae > Triticum > Triticum aestivum. Next base: position 12,486,179 of record NC_057798.1, read on the forward strand.
AACATTTCTTCAAGATCTGAAAAGAACAACACGAACCCTAAATCCCAAATTCGAGGAGAAAAAACAAAATATGGAGAAATCAGAGCGAAAGACAGCGAAAGAACGGGCTAAGAACTGAGATCTAACCTTGCCATCCCTTCCTGTCATTGGTTTGCTCAAGCATTTCACAAATTCCTGCCCAAGATTGCCATTGTCATCCCTTTTAGTGACCAACCGTTTAAGAGGGTTTGGGCGTGGGCATTCAGGGCACCTTGTTAGCAGCACTGGTCCATACTGTCGCCATTTTGATTGCGTGGCGGAGGAGGTAGACATTTGCGCTAGGTCGCCGGAGAAGAGAAAGATTGGGGAAAGGGGATGAATGGGCGGCGGCGGGCGGACGGGCACGGGCGCTCGTCTCTTCTAGCTGCGAGGAGGTGGGTCCCGCGAGTAGACAAGTGGTGGGTCCCACGCTTAGGTGGATAAGTGGTGTGTCCAGCGCTTACGTGGATAAGTGGTGGGTCCAGCCCTCAACAGCTTACGAGGGCATCAGTTCAGTTTAACAGCCATGCCGTGCGTGGGCTATTTACCTGCTCAAATGTGTCGCACCACAGCCATTCGTTCGAACAACGTCGCACTCAAGCCAATTCACCTCAAATGTGTCGCACAGGAGCTATTGGCCCGTTAGTTCTAGAGTACACAATTATTGATTGGTTGAATGTAGATTGCTTATACCTACTTGTGTAGTTTAATAATACGACTTATTCTAATGATTTTTATAAACCCGCCAGGCCAGAACTTTCGTGGACTGAATCATTTACTTTTCTAGTTAGACGTCAGCATCTTGGAGCTAATGTGGGAGTCATTCAACAAACCACGTGTTAAGCTAAATATCTATTGTGTTACCCAACCTAGGAGATTATCTTTGACGGGGGAAACTATGTGTTTGGGGGATCTTTAAGTCAAGGGAGCCCAATCAGTTCTCACTTGAGTGAATTGAAAAATAGAAAATCATAGAAAGGATGATGTTCGACAGAATATATTACTGATTTTGCTTTAGTTAAGCTATTTATATTATGTGGGTGATGTAGCTTCCAAAATAAATGCAGTTAATTTTTTCTTTTCCACAAAATAGTTATCAACTTCTCATTTTGTTCTAGCATTCTTATTTTCTTTAGGTCTTATTGGCATGCTGGAAGAACTAGGGCTACTACAACGAGCTTTGAAAATGCAATAAATCACAACCACTAGCATGTTCATTACCTGAAGCCTCCTAACAATGATTTTCGTATTTATACTTGTTCATAAAAAATGTGCAACGGCTTGGTTATTCCAACTAACTCAGCAATTCGTTCTAACGTACAAAAGAAATATTAGGGAAAGAACAAAGGAAAACAATGAAAAAAAAGGAACATATTAAATAAGAAAAAGTGTGGGATTCGAACCCTCGATAGTTTCTAGAACTATACGTGTTTACCAGAATAGATCTATCAACCATTAAACCATCTCTCGATAGATAATCCCGATTTTATTCTTAGAAATAAAACATAGTCATACTAAAAATAAAAATAGATATAAACGTTTAGAAATATTTCATGTGGGTATATTTTCTCCTATTTTATACACATATATAGGATGTGCTATACAACCTTGTGAAATAAATACTAAATCCCCTCTTCTTGCTTCCATAAAAAATAAAAAGAAGTGGTTAGAAATAATTTCGAAGAGAATGATTAATGGATTCAAGATTAAACTGCTCCTACTTCGCACTTTTTTCCTTTACATTTATTGATAAGTGAGTGATCAAATATCTAGTCAACAATATTTGATGTTAAGTTGGAGGGTTACAAATATTGTTATTGCTTACCAGTTAGCTCTTTGAGCATTATTTTATGACTTACTCGCTCCTAGTAATATGTGTACCCCTTGTATTTGCTTGCTGGTTTCTGTAATAATAAAAATGTTGTACTTCCTTGTACATCACTTTGGATTGGACTAGTACTGTCGTACGTATTCAAATTCTCTTATTTCTTAAAAAAAAACTCCCTCCATTTATGTCAGGTGTATTAGTTTTTTTTGCGAACCAATGTGTGGTTGGATCGTTAGATGGACTGTGGTACCCCAGCCCACCATGGTTCAAGTCCTGGTGCTCACATTTATTCCTGGATTTATTTCAGGATATCCGTTGATGCGCATTCAGTGGGAGGAGACGTTCCCGTCGACGACGAGGTGCCCACGGTGACTTAGTAAATTTCAAGATGATATGTCGGCTTAGTTTTTCGGAGGTGCTCATAAGGGTAGGGTGTGCGTGTGTGCGTTTATAGGGGTGAGTGCATGCGCGTGTATATGAGCGCTTGCGTCTGTACTGTGTTCAATAAAAGGTGTATTAGTTTTTTCCAAGCAAAAATGATAATGTAAGGTGTATTTCTTTTTTCCATGCAGTTTTCCTTGCGTGCCCTTCAACCATCCATTACATGCCATAGATAAAAAGTACTACGTAGTTCCCAGTAGGAAGGTCGTAGAAAAGAATCTCTCTCCCTAATTGCATGCACTCACATTTCTCTCTATCCCATCCCACTGATTGATTTTAATCTGGTGCTGCAAGATTCAGTTGCCTTTTGTTATCCCACTCGTTATTTTGTTGCCCCTAATTAACCATCTAACTACCTAATTAGTTAAAGGTATTTTTGTCCAAAATTCTCCTCAATTATGTGCCTTGGTCACCGCACCAAACAAATACACCTTATATAAAGGAATGCAGGGAGTATTAGTATTGATTACCCCGATATAAAAGAACTGACAGACCATTTCTTAAAAAAAATCAAATAACAAAAAATATTTAGAATACAGTTTGCATGCCAGATTACTACCTCTTCCCATTTAGTATTGTCAAATTGCACAGCCATTAGGATATTCATTGATGGCGGGTTCGAATCTTGATAGTGCACTTAACAGTTTGTATAAAAGAACAATTCTGGACATTTTTTAGAATGGTCGAATTTTCCTCTAAGTATAGTTTTTCACGGTGTTTCCATTTGTTCCATTCATTTAAGTTTTTGTCTTGTGTCTTACAAGCCATTTTAATCGTTTCAGTGGAACCAATGGGGATTCATTGCCTGCTTATTATTTTTGTTGTGGTACCATGTTGGAATGTCTCAACATGCTTAAATGAATTTGTATACTTTTTTTTGAAACGAGGCAAAAGACTTGCCATTTTTATTGATTAACAAGAAGGGTGAAGTTCAATACAAAATCGCCTAGGCGATAACAGATACAATGGCTACTCTAGTAGCATTGCATTACCCAAATGCCTCGCACCAGCTAGGACCCAGATAGCCGTTTCATCCTTGATGATATGCACAACAACCTCCACCAGCGCTGCCTTGGCCTTGAAAACACGAGCATTCATTTCCTTCCAAATCTCTCAAGCAAGGAGGCTAACGCTTTCTGTGCATTGTTGGTTAGGGTATCCTCCCACCACTAGGAAAAACATTGCAAGGCAAATAGGCGAGAGGATAAATGCGGGGGATTTGTGTTCTAAGGATAGGAAATCCCAAATGTTGACCAAATTGAAAACGGGAAGATGGAAAGGGGGTGGATCAGAATTTATAATTTATCTTCCACTAACGCCGAGCAGCATTAAGGTATACATGCATCGGTGCATGCTTTGCATCTTAAATGAATCTGTATACTGTCACCACTTGGAAAAACATTGCAAGGCAATTAGACATGAGGTTGAATCCAGGGTATTTTCTTTCTAATGAGAAGGACATCTCAAAATGTTGACCAAATTCAAACCGGGCGGATGGAAAGGCGGCGGATCGGAATTATCTTCTGGGCGAGGGGCGACACTGAGCAACGTTGAGGTATATCTGCATCGGTGCATGCTTATCAGCATCCCCAACCGTCCACCTGCTCTGCTTCTGCTGCCTTTAAATATTTGGCACCTCCTTCGATCCCTCCCATCTCACAACACAGTGCATAATTGTTGTCTGCTGCTTAGTTTGTCCCATACACAGGTGGAAGCTCTTATCTACCTGTGTATTAAGACTTATCAGGTCGACGACCAAGGTAAGTCCCTAAACCTATGTCTATGTCTATTCATCAGTGGCCTGTACTTTTCTTATATCCAAGTCACACTTTTTCTTAAGCTTCTGGATTAGCATCCACCCATCTTAATATCCTTGTACTCTTTATAACCTTCCTGCGAAAAAACAGATTTATGTATAACCTAACATGTGCATACAAGAAAAACGAACTAATAAGTTCATTTGTTATGCACACCTTCAAAAAGTGCAATCTTACACTTTGTAGTGTGTAATGGGTGATTCAAATTTTCCAAACTTCCAAAAAAACAAGAAATTAGAAAAAAAAATACATCTATTTACTTATATATATTTTTTGTATTATCAAATAAGACAAAATATAATAAATGTTAACCATAATTCAAGCTAAGCATTTCCCCATTGCCAATAAGAAAAACAAAAGAAGAAAGTTACTTTATGCCCCTATATATAGTGTGCAGTGACAAATTAAGTGTCCTAGTATACTAGAGATGTGATTAACATTGCTACTGATAGCATGGAATATTCTTTGTTTTATTCACGTCAAAAAATGGCTTTTTTTTTGTTTACCCATGTTGAGAAATTGAAAAAAATGCATTGTGCTTCTTTCTTGGAGTTTTTGAACTTTTTCTATGATTACTAGAGATGATAGATACATCTTCAGTGCTTTATTGGCACATCTAAGCTTTTAGTGCACACAACGTACAGTGACTGAAATATATAGCAGGTTACTGCACCGAGACCATGGCAGGCAGCTCACCGAAGGTTAGTGAGATCCGGTGTGCGCAGCGTGCGGAAGGCTCCGCGGCAATGCTGGCTATCGGAACAGCAAATCCGGCGAACAAGGTGTCCCAAGAAGAGTACCCTGACTATTATTTCCGCGTTACCAAGAGCGAGCACCTTACTGACCATAAAGACACATTCAAGATAATATGTAAGCACCCAAACATACTGAAATATCTAAGCAGACACGTATGATCTGACATGATTTATGTTGTTGGGTTTTTGGATCTCTAAAACTGATATCAGGTGGTCTAACGGGCACGGAGAATCGTTTCTTCTACCACACGGATGAACTGCTCAACTCCCACCCTGTCTTGCTGGACAACACGTCACCGTCCCGTGAGGCTCGGCATGATATCGTGGCCAAGGCTGCTCCAGAGCTTGCGGCAGCAGCAGCAAAGAAGGCCATCGCAAAGTGGGGCCGTCCGGCCAGTGACATCACCCACCTTATCGTCAGCACCAACTCTGACGCTGGCGCCCCAAGCGCTGACGTACGCTTGGTTTCACTCCTTGGCCTTCGCGCCGATGTCTGTCGTACCATGCTCCATCTTAACGGCTGCTTCGCCGGCTGCTCCGCCTTGCGCCTAGCCAAGGACCTTGCTGAGAATAACTGTGGGGCACGCGTCCTCGTAGCTTGCGTGGAGCTTGCCATTTCTGGCTTCTGCAGCCCCGGCGAAGGGGACTGCTTAGACACCCTCATCACTCATGCGTTGTTTGGTGATGGGGCAGGCGCGGTAATCGTCGGCGCCGACCCCATGCACCCCATCGAGAATCCTCTGTTTGAGATGGTGTCCGTCTCTCAGACCCTCGTGCCGAGCACTGAGAATGTGCTCACCCTGAACTTGGGGAGCAATGGCACTCATGGGAAAGTTTACACCAAACTGCCCACACTGGTAGCAGACACCATGGAACCTTGTCTTCTGGAAGCGTTTGGTCCACTTGAGATGGACTTCCAATGGAATGACCTCTTCTGGGCAGTGCACCCTGGCAGCCGTGGGATCTTGGACCAACTTGACAAGACACTCCAGTTGGAGCCCACGAAGCTAGCGGCGAGCAGAACTGTCGTACAGAAGTTTGGGAACATGTTTAGCGCCACCGTGATCTTCGTGCTTGATGAGCTACAGCGTCGAATGGAGGAGGAAGGAGAGCAAGCTGAGTGGGGGGCCATGGTGGGATTTGGACCAGGCTTCACTATCGAGACCATGGTGCTCCATGCAACCGGCGCTCTCAAGAAAAATTAGCGCTTCGTCGTTAAGCTATGTACGCAGCAGCGGAGAATAAGATTAAAGTCTGTGTGCCCAACTATTTTAATTGTTCTCATCCAAAAGTTATTTTGATTGGATCTGTAACCTATATGGTTACCAAATCAAATATCAACTACCTCCAATAATGTACGATGTTATGGTTTGTGCTGATTTTGACAGCCATTAATGAATCTATATTGCAAGACAGTGTAAAAGTATTGCTCACATGATTTATTTCTCCACTGCACTATGCATGCTAGTTCCTCCATCTGGGTTTGTAAAGTGGGCACAGATTTTTTGGTTTTTCAGTTTGACTAACAAAATGTGTGTACAACATCCGTTTAGTGTATAGATACACTCATTTCTGCAATAGTTAATTCCGGAGGGAGAGAGTATATTAGAAGCATCGTTTGACGTTGAATCAAGTAATGATATATTTTGATATATAACACACATTTTGCTAGTCAAATAGGTGAAGTAATAAACCGTGTCCACCTTCAAAACCCAGATAGAGATAGTAGTATTTACCCACACATTAATAAGTAAGCAAACTATATGCTCCTATGTTAAATCAGGTAAATGGAATCACAGTGTCTGAACCGAACTTTCATAATTTCACGTGGTAAGATATACCCAAATAACACAATGGCAACACAAATTGTGGAACAATTCAATCATGGAATTGTGAAAGTTCAGTTCAGACCATGTAATTCCATGTTCCTGGTTTAACATATATAGATTTCCGTACATTATCGAGTAGACGTTTACAATCCAGTTACCTAATGTAACAGCTTTTTACTGACAGTATTCCACACACGCCACTAAAAAAACTTGAACGTGCTACTTTGATAAAAAAAATGATATACTTGCTGGAGCTTCGCCCTCGGGATCGATCACATCAAATCACGACGGACACACACGCACCAAAACTTTTGGCAAAGACAAGTGTCGTGCCTCTTTCATCGCTTTACTGTTTTTCTCATAACTGGCAAGCAATGACCTGGCTAGCAAGCCCACTCCAAACCAGACCTAAACCAGTAAGTCATGGATACAGATAACCTACTGGATCGTGTCCTACACGCACAACTTCTAGCAACACAACTAGATAGCCAGGCACAAGTCCCAGCTGGACCCAACTTATTGATTTTTCTAATCTAATTACACGCACCGTTGATCACTATGCTAATGCTAATCCTAACCAGACATACCTTTGCCATACATCCAACGTACACGGTACATCCACTAACTCATCTATGTTTGGATTATTCCAACAATGATCCCCTAATCCAAACATCCGACTCTTCACTCAACGAGACACGCAGACGGCCATTTGTTCATCTTGTCACGTCGATTGCCTCCGGTGGTGCAACTTACCAGACCGTAAGTTCTCCCTTCTTGCGACGATGGCCACTACATCATCGTCGTCTTTTATTTTTTCGCCGAATGGCAATCACCCGTCGACTTGCTTGCGACAGCACCCTCATCGTCTTCTCATCATCGCTTTGCTGAATGACTATCGCTAGCTCGTCCATGTCGCTGCACCACCTAGCGACTGTATCGCCTGCCCCTCCTCATCGGTACACCAACGACTCCATCGCCCGCCCGGAGCTGCTAGTAGGGTCGCCATCCCGGGACAAGCACGGCTTCAATCCTCGAACCTTCCTATGATACCAATTGTTGAAACTTCGCCCTCAGGATCGATCACATCAAATCATACCTAAACCAGACCTCAAACCAGACCTAAACCAGTACGTCACGGACACGGCTAACCTAGTTGACCGTGTCCTACAGGTATAGCTTCTACCAACACAACTAGATAGCCAGGCACAAGTCCCAGCCGGACTCAACTCATTGTTTAACCAAAAATTACCACATTTCATGGAAACGTGCCCAGAAACTACCACTTTACAAATTTGTGCCAAAAACTACCACCTTTTCACTAACCTGCGGCAAAAAACTACCATGTTGGAGAACCGCCCGCTTCGCCCACTCCAAGCACGAATCTGATCGGTTGGGCCCACAAATCAGATGCCACCGTGGCCAACCGTGGACGGCCACGCGTTAATGGTCGTTAACGGCGTGTTTGCGGTCAGGATGCGGCTATCGGTCAGGTCAGTCAAGATCCGAGCCATCCATTCCCCTCTCACGGTACATCTCTCCCTCCTCGCTTAGCTCTCCCTCTCTCTGACCTGGGTGGTGGCCGCCATGGCGTCGATGATTTCGGATGGGGGCATAGGTGATATGGGCGACAGCGACGGCGACGGCGGCGGTGGTGGTACAAGTTTGGACGGTGTAGGCTCTTTCTCTGACGTCAATAACTGGTTGGGGAGCACTAGTTATGCGACGCAGGCAGCCTTGCAGCAGCCGGTGGCACCGCTCGTCCAGTAATCACCGGCGCCTAGGTGTTCCGTGGGTTGCAGGTATGGAAATATCATATGTTTAACTGAACATGTTTTCTTTTGCCTGAAAGGCCTTTGGTTAGCTGCTTGAATCTGGCAAATTAGTAAGATGTGTTTGTTTCTGTTTATTGAACATGTGTAGTAAAATGTATTGCACTTGTGGTTGTGTTAATTTTTGTTCAATTCATGAGCACTTATTTATGCAGTTTGGCTGACCAGAAGTGGGACATATGGTTTCATTTCAATGGAAGAAACCCTGTGAAAAGGGGTATATATGAGGGAAATATTTCTTTTCTTACTCTGCAATCACTCATTGCTAGTGAAGGGCATGGGGAGAGTGATTACATGTACTATGTGAAGGAGGAGGAAATTGGATATGAAAGAGTAAAGTATTTAGGTTATGAAGCTAGTGTTCAGGAAATGTTGGAGGTTTATCATCATGTCACGTTTGTGAACATAAAAGTTGTGAAAGATGTTCAGCCTGCAAGTAGTACACATGCTAATGAGAATTACATGAACACTCAAGAGAGTTGCAATGTGAAAAAGGTAGTGGAACAATCTGAGCTTCAGAATCAGATAAATGATAGAAAGGCTCAGCTTGAGAGGAGCGGGATTCAAAGAGAGGCAGATTTGAACCACTTTGAAGGAGACACTGAAGTGTCTGAATTATGTTCTGATGATTTAGGTCATTCAGATGGGAGTGTTGAAGTTGTTCAAATGGAAATAGAGTGTTCCTCTGAAGAGGATAGATCATTGGAATTAACTGTTGTTGTGAAACATGTGAAGAATCCTGGTCCAGCTAGCAGATGTCACAATGAGGTAGAGCATAAACAAATTCAAGATTGGTTTCCTGAAGCGGATGAGTTTTGTTTTGCTGGTGATTTAGGCATTGGTGATGAGGAAGAAGAATATGAAGTTGAACTACCATACCTCCTGAAGAAGCCAAGTGTTCACAGAGAGAGCATGGATGTGAATTTTACATGTGTGCCTCCAGGATAGCTCATGAAAGAACTTTTTGCATTAAGAAGTGTAACATGGAGCACACTTGTCCAGCATCAGCAAAAAACACAAAGTTTACTACTAAGTGGCTTTCCAAAGCAAGTGAGCCTTCTCTTAGAGCAAGCTTCATATGCACCCAGAGGACTTTGTCCATGAATTTTTTTAAAGCCACTATATATTGAAGCATACAAAGACATTGTGTACCCTATCCCTGGTCCTGAATTCTGGCCTGACACCCATACCAAGGATATTGAGCCCCCAGTGTTCAAAGAAAAACCAGACAAGAAACAGACAGCTAGGAGGAAGGGCCAATTTGAGGTGCCTGCACCACAGGACACAAGGAAGATGGGAACAATTACATGCAGCAATTGTGGTCTACAAGGCCATAGATATAAATACTTTGGGAAACCTCTGAAAACAAGTCTTGAGATGAGAAAGAACTTACACTAGGTGATTTCAAAGTTTGCATTGTTTGTATCATTATTTTTTGGTGTGGTCTAATTACTAACTGTTTTAATTTGGGCATGTAGGAGAATAGACAAATTTTCATGGGTTCCTCAAGTGCTACACATCCACCTCCACAGAACTCACCCCCACTACCACCACATCAACACCAAACTTCAAACATCCTAGCCTCATCTGCTCCACCACTTCCTCCTAAAGCAAAGAAGAACAGAAAAATAGCAGTGGTAGCCAAGTCTTCACCTGCACCTCCAAGAGGTTCAACATCAACAGTTTCAAGAGGACTAGCCAAGTCTTCACCAGCACCTCCAAATGTAGCAAGGGGATTCAATGCACCTAGAACATCCAATGGAGCAGCTAAGATATTCATAGGTAAGAGGAAGAGGAAACCTACTACCAAGTTTGAAGCCTATTTCACTGCAAGTGAAACCCATTGAAACTGTGTTATGCTACTTGAATGTTGAATGTATGCTACAAAGTTTGTGTTCTGCTACTTGAATGGTTAAATTGTGCTAGTGAACTTGAATGTTGAATGTATGCTACTGAATTTGTGTTGTGCTACTTGGACGTTTGAATTTGTTTGTGCTACTTAGCATTTCTACAGTGAAGAAATGTTCATATGAATCAGTAGTGACAGTCAACATAACTTGTAAAATCTTAAAAAGCAAATAAAAATGATTTCAAAAACTAGAAAAAAAATAAAAAACAAAAATAGTTTGGCATAGGGCTCGAACCCAGGACCAGTGGGTTGTAACCATACGTGCAATGCCAATGGGATAGTGGGTTACAAAAGCATAAACCCGAGTAAGGGGTTGTTGCGTATGGGATAAAGGGGACTTGATATGTTAATGCTATGGTTGGGTTTTACCTTAATGATCTTTAGTAGTTGCGGATGCTTGCTAGAGTTCCAATCATAAGTGCATATGATCCAAGAAGAGAAAGTATGTTAGCTTATGTCTCTCCCTCATATGAAATTGCAATAGTGATTACCGGTCTTGTTAACAATCGCCTAGGATAATTCCGCACACCGACCCATCATTATTCCACACTCGCTATTTATAATATTTAGTAATATATTCTAACTTTATGACAATAGCACCTACTTTTATATTTTAGCACTCCGATGTTATGCAAAGTTATCCTCTTCATACCCACAACGTAGTTTTATTTCTCGTTTCTAGTTGGAAGCAATCGTTCGGTGTAACTAGAGTCGTATCAATGGAAGATAGGACTTGATAGAATATTGACCTTACCTTTAGCTCCTCTTTGGTTCGACACTCCATAATTATCACTTCCACCTTTGGGAATTTCTACGACGATTCCTTGCACTTGGGGATAATCAAGCTCTTTTCTGGCGCCGTTGCCGGGGTTCCATAGCGCGGGGTTGATATTCTCGTGTGTGCTTGTTTGCTTTCTTCACTAAGTAGTTTTTGTTATCCCTTTTTGTTTTTCTTAGTTGTGGGTGAAACATACAAAAAATTAAAAAAGGAAAATACAAAAAAATTACTTGCCTCTTATGCCTAAAAAGTTTTTTCAAAAAGAGAAGTGATTGGAAAGTTATGCATTGGAGAAGTGAGGGTCGACCTTGAACACTTGTGTTCATGCTCATGTAAACAATGTAGAATTTTTCATGGAAGTTTCTCTGAACATAATTATCCCCTTGTATATATCCATTTTATTATAAAAATAATGTGCCAAGCTTTGGTTATAGGATGATTAGATTGCTTGTTTACTATGTGCAGTGCAAAAATAGAAACTTTGTGTGTAACGCATGAATTTTCATTTTTACTGGAAAGTCAGACGGGTCTGAAACTTTTTGCACATTACTTATATACAATTTGTTTAAATTTCATTTTTTTTAATTTTTGGAGTTACAGAAGTATACGAAATTTCCAGATTACTACAGACTGTCCTGTTTTTGACAGATTCTATTTTCTATGTGTTGTTCGCTTATTTTGATAAATCTATGGGTAGTATTGGGGGGTATGAACCATGGTGAAGTTGGAATACATTAGATATAATTCTAATATGAAATCGTAATGATTTTATAACAGTACCTAAAGGTAGTGATTTTCTTTATTATACTAATGGATCTCACAAAGTTTTTGTTAAGTTTTGTGTGGATGAAGTGTTCGAAGAACGAGGAGTTACCGATGTGAGGAGAATAAAGAGAGGCAAGAGTTCAAGGTTGGGGATGCCCAAGGCACCCAAAGTAAATATTTCAAGGATACTTAAGCATCTAAGCTTGGGGATGCCTCGGTTGGCATCCCATCTTTCTTCTTCAACAATTATCGGTATACCTCGGTTTTTGTTTTGTTCACATGATTTGTGTCCTTTGTGTTTTTCTTTTTCTTTAAGAACCATGCTAGTATGAGATAGCCCTTAATTGATTTATAGAATGCTTCATGTGCTTCACTTATATCTTTTGAGCATGACCTTATAGAATGCTCTTTGTGCTTCACTTAAATCTTTTGAGTATGGTTTTATACAATGCTTCATGTGCTTCACTTATATATTTTGATCTTGGATATTGGTTAGTCTATATTAATTGTAGAATGCTCCATGAACTTCACTTATATCTTTTGGAGTATGAATAATACTATCATTGAAAGTGGGTTTGGAAGATTGTCAAATTTAGGAAGTAATGATCCCACTATTTTGGAGGGTGTTGAATCTTAGTGTTATATTTATGAAAGTGGATATGGAGAGGTCTTGACTTTACTTAGTAACAATTCCACTATTTCGGAAGAGGTTCCAATTGATTATGAAAACAAAGTTGCTATCTATGATGATTATTGTGATGACATGTATGCTATAAAGAATAATGTTAACCCTGAAACTTGTCATCATGATTTTAATTTTCAATTGGAGTATGCCTCACATGATAGTTATTTTGTTGAGTTTGCTCCCACTATTCTGAATGAGAAGAATTTTGCTTATGTGGAGAATAGTAAAATTTCTATGCTTATAGATTGATACGTCTTAAACGTATCTATAATTTTTGATTGCTCCATGCTATTTTATCTACTGTTTTGGACTATATTGGGCTTTATTTTCCACTTTTATATTATTTTTGCGACTAACCTATTAACCGGAGGCCTAGCACATAATTGCTGTTTTTTTGCCTATTTCAGTGTTTCAAAGAAATGGAATATCAAAGGGAGTCCAAACGGAATGAAACCTTCGGGAACGTGATTTTCTCACCGAACGTGATCCAGGAGACTTGGACTCTACTCCAAGAAGTAGAAGAGTCAGTCACAAGGGTGGGGGGGCGCCCCCCTAGGGCGCGCCCCCCTGCCTCATGGCCCCCCTGTTGCTCCACCGACTTACTCCTTCCTCCTATATATACCTACGTATCCTCAAACAATCAGAACGGGAGCCAAAAACCTAATTCCACCACCGCAACCTTCTGTATCCACAAGATCCCATCTTGGGGCCTGTTTCGGAGCTTCGCCGGAGGGGGCATCCACCACGGAGGGCTTCTACATCAACACCATAGCCCCTCCGATGAAGTGTGTGTAGTTTACTTCAGACCTTCAGGTCCATAGCTAGTAGCTAGATGGCTTCTTCTCTCTTTTTGGATCTCAATACAATGTTCTCCCCCTCTCTCGTGGAGATCTATTCGATGTAATCTTCTTTTTGCGGTGTGTTTGTTGAGAACGATGAATTGTGGGTTTATGATCCAGCTTATCTATGAACAATATTTGAATCTTCTCTGAATTCTTTTATGTATGATTGAGTTATCTTTGCAGGTCTCTTCGAATTATCCTTTTGGTTTGGCCAACTAGATTGGTAGTTCTTGCAATGGGAGAAGTGCTTAGCTTTGGGTTTAATCTTGCGGTGTCCTTTTCCAGTGACAGAAGGGGCAGCAAGGCACGTATTGTATTGTTGCCATCGAGGATAACAAGATGGGGTTTTTATCATATTGCATGAATTTATCCCTCTACATCATGTCATATTTCTTAAGGCGTTACTCTGTTTTTAACTTAATACTCTAGATGCATGCTGGATAGCGGTCGATGAGTGGAGTAATACTAGTAGCTGCATAATCGTTTCGATCTACTTGTCTCGGACGTGATGCCTATATACATGATCATACCTAGATATACTCATAACTATGCTCAATTTTGTCAATTGCTCAACAGTAATTTGTTCACCCACCGTAGAAAATCTATGCTCTTGAGAGAAGCCACTAGTGAAACCTATGGCCCCCGGGTCTATTCTCGTCATATCAATCTCCATTACTTTATTACTTGCTTTGTTTTCACTTTGCCTTTTCCTTTTTACTTTGCATCTCTATACCAAAAATACCAAAAATATTATTTATCATCTCTATCAGATCTCACTCTCGTAAGTGACCGTGAAGGGATTGACAACCCCTAATCGCATTGGTTGCGAGGAGCTATTGTTTTGTGTAGGTATGAGGGACTTGTGCATGGTCTCCTACTGGATTGATACCTTGGTTCTCAAAAACTGAGGGAAATACTTACGCTACTTTGCTGCATCATCCTCTCCTCTTCGGGGAAATCCAACGCAGTGCTCAAGAGGTAGCAAGAAGAATTTCTGGCGCCGTTGCCGGGGAGGCTCACGCAAGCAAGTCATCCATACCAAGTACTCATCACAATCCCTATCTCTCGCATTACATTATTTGCCATTTGCCTCTCGTTTTCCTCTCCCCCACTTCACCCTTGCCATTTTATTCGCCCTCTCTTTCCCAATCTCCTCCTCTCTTTCCCGTTTGCCTTTTTCCGTTGCCTTTCTGTTTGCTCATGTGTTAGTTTGCTTGCTTGTCGTTATGTCTAAAATTGGGGAAATTATTGCCGACATGGGCGATAATAATATCATGGAAAGTTCTGAAGCTCCTGCTGAAGAATCCCCTACCTATCATACAAAAAGATTTCGAATCGGTAGTGGTAATATTACTGGAAAAGGAGTTATTCAAGATTTCCTTACTTGTGCCGGTGCTTTGCCCTCTATGGGCAGTTCTATTCTTCATAGAACTAGTAGTCTTGCGGACGCCATTGCCATGCTTATCGTTGAACTTGAAAGGCAATTTATGCATATGCACCCTTCTATACAAAGGATTTTCCTAGAATTTTCTAGTATCGAACACTCCTCTGTTAAGCGTGCCGCTACTATCTTTTTGGCTCATGAATTCAGATTTATAATAAAAGAGGCCAAAGAAATCTTTGTGCATTATAGGGTGGACGCCGGCCGTCCTCCCATAGAATCTATCCTCTTTGATCAAGAAGAAATTATTTGTTTTCAATCTCTTGACTATGTTGCCTTCAGTGAAAACCTTAGAAAAATGGTGTCAACCAACATTCTAATTGATAGAATCTCTGAACTTAATGATGATTTGGCTATTCGAAATAATGAGTTAGGATACTCTCTTGAGTATAGACTCACAAGGTTCTGTCAAAAGAACGCTTATAATGATGAATTGGTTGTGCATTATGAAGGGCCAAAAGAGGAACCTATACCTCCTAAAATTGATCTTGGGGATTTTTGCCCCATTAAATTTAGCCCTTTTGATTACTTTTGTTTGCCTCAAAGAAAACTTGCTGCCGAACGTAGAGAACTAGAAATGAGTTTCACCGATCTATCTTATTACTATGGCACTTCCTAGATCTATCCTTGCTTTTATGCCTAGCTAGGGGCGTTAAACGATAGCGCTTGTTGGGAGGCAACCCAATTTTATTTGTGTTTTTTGTTTTTGCTTCTGTTTAGGAATAAATAATCCATCTAGATTCTGTTTGGATGTTGTTTTATCTTTTCATTAGTGTTTGTGCCAACTAGAACCTATAGGATAACCTACGATGATAGTTGATTTGATTCTGCTGAAAAACAGAAACTTTGCGCACACGAATATAATTTTGTTAAATCATAGGAACGTGATTTTGCGTTGATTCTTTTTGCTTCTGTTCAATAAACAAATTTCCAGGACTTCCTATTTTGGTAGGATTTTTAGAGTTCCAGAAGTTTTCGTTAGTTACAGATTGCTACAGACTGTTCTGTTTTTGACAGATTCTGTTTTACGTGTGTTGTTTGCTTATTTTGATGAATCTATGGCTAGTAAAATAGTTTATAATCCATAGAGAAGTTGTAATAAAGTAGGTTTAACATCAATTTAAATAAAGAATGAGTTAATTACAGTACCTTGAAGTAGTCTTTTGTTTTCTTTCTCTAACGAAGTTCACGAGATTTCTATTGAGTTTTATGTTGTGAAGTTTTCAAGTTTTGGGTGAATTCTTTTGATGGATTATGGAACAAGGAGTGGCAAGAGCCTAAGCTTGGGGATGCCCCATGGCACCCCCAATACAATCCAAGGACACCAAAAAGTCAAAGCTTTGGGATGCCCCGGAAGGCATCCCCTCTTTCGTCCACTTCCATCGGTAATTTACTTGGAGCTATATTTTTATTCACCACATGATATGTGTTTTGCTTGGAGCGTTTTGTATTATTTGCGTCTTTGCTTGTTAGTTTACCACAATCATCCTTGCTGTATACACCTTTTGAGAGAGCCATACATGAATTGGAATTTGTTAGAATACTCTATGTGCTTCACTTATATCTTTTGAGCTTGATAGTTTTGCTCATAGTGCTTCACTTATATCTTTTGAGCGTGATAATTTTTGCTCTAGTACTTCACTTAGATCTTTTAGAGCACGGTGGTGGATTTATTTTAAAGAAACTATTGATCTCTCATGCTTCACTTAGATTATTTTGAGAGTCGTTAATAGCATGGCAATTTGCTTAATGTTAATATACTTGGTATTCAAGATATGTGAAACTTTCTTTTAGGTGAATTGAATACTAAGATAAGTTTGATGCTTGATAATTGTTTTGAGATATGGAGGTGATAATATCAAAGTTGTGCTAGTTGGGTGATTATGAATTCAAAGAATGCATGTGTTGAAGTTTGCAAGTCCCGTAGCATGCACGTATGGTTAAAGTTGTGTAACAAATTTGAAACATGAAGTGTACCTGGCTTGTGCATCCTTATAAGTGGCGGACGGGGACGAGCGATGGTCTTTTCGTACCAATCTATCCCCCTAGGAGCATGCACGTAGTACTTGATTTTTGATGACTTCTAAATTTTTGCAATAAGTATATGAGTTCTTTTGACTAATATTGAGTCCATGGATTATACGCACTCTCACCTTTCCGCCTTTGCTAGCCTCTTCGGTACCATGCATTGCCCTTTCTCACCTTGAGAGTTGGTGCAAACTTCGCCGGTGCATCCAAACCCCGTGATACGATACGCTCCATCTCACATAAACCTCCTTATATCTTCATCAAAATAGCCACCATACCTACCTATCATGGCATTTCCATAGCCATTCCGATATATATTGCCATGCAATTTCCATCATCATCATCATGACATACATTACTTTTGTCATATTGCCATTGCATGATCATATAGTTGACATCGTATTTGTGGCAAAGCCACCATGCATTAATTTTCATACATGTCACTCTTGATTCATTGCACCATCCCGGTACACCGCCAGAGGCATTCATATAGAGTCATATCTTGTTCTAAGTTTCAAGTTGTAATCCTTATGTTGTAATCAATAGAAGTGTGATGATCATCATTATTAGAGCATTGCCCAAAAAGAAAAAAGAAAAAAAAGGAAGAAAGGCCAAAAGAAAAAAAGGCCCAAAAAAGAAAAAAAGAGGGCAATGCTACCATCTCTTTTTCCACACTTGTGCTTCAAAGTAGCACCTTGTTCCTCATGTAGTGAGTCTCATATATTGTGCTTAAAAGTAGCACCTTGTTCTTCATGTAGTGAGTCTCATAAAGTTGTCTTTTTATACTAGTGGGAATTTGTCATTATAGAACTTGGCTTGTATATTCCTACAATGGGCTTCCTGAAATGCCCTAGGTCTTCATGAGCAAGCGAGTTGGATGCACACCCACTAGTTTTCTTTTGTTGAGCATTCATAGCTCTAGTGCATCCGTTGCATGGCAATCCCTACTCCTCATGTTGACATCAATTAATGGGCATCTCCATAGCCCGTTGATTATCCTCGTCAATGTGAGACTTTCTCCTTTTTTGTCTTCTCCACACGATCCCCATCATCATATTCTATTCCACCCATAGTGCTATATCCATGGCTCACGCTCAGGTATTGCGTGTAGGTTGAAAAAGTTTGAGATTATTTAAGTATGAAACAATTGCTTGGCTTGTCATCGGGGGTATAGAAGTTGGGAACATCTTTGTGTGACGAAAATGAAGCATAGCCTAACTATATGATTTTGTAGGGATGAACTTTCTTTTGCCATGTTATTTTGAGAAGACATGATTACTTTGATTAGTATGCTTGAAGTATTATTATTTCTTATGTCAATATGAACTTTTGTCTTGAATCTTTCGGATCTGAATGTTCATGCCACAATTAAGAAGATTTACATTGAAATTATGCCAAAGTATCATTCCGCATCAAAAATTCTCTTTTTATCATTTACCTACTCGAGGACGAGCAGGAATTAAGCTTGGGGATGCCTGATACGTCTCCAACGTATCTATAATTTTTGATTGCTCCATGCTACTTTATCTACTGTTTTGGACTATATTGGGCTTTATTTTCCACTTTTATATTATTTTTGGGACTAACCTATTAACCGGAGGCCCAGCCCAAAATTGCTGTTTGTTTTGCCTATTTCAGTGTTTCAAAGAAACGGAATATCAAACGGAGGCCAAATGGAATGAAACCTTCGGGAACGTGATTTTCTCACCGAACATGATCTAGGAGACTTGGACCCTACTCCAAGAAGTAGAAGAGTTGGTCACGAGGGTGGGGGCGCACCCCACCCTAGAGCGCGCCCCCCTGCCTCGTGGCCCCCCTGTTGCTCCACCGACGTACTCCTTCCTCCTATATATACCTACATATCCCCAAACGATCAGAACGGGAGCCAAAAACCTAATTCCACCGCTGCAACCTTCTGTATCACGAGATCCCATCTTGGGGCCTGTTCCGGAGCTCCGCCGGAGGGGGCATCCACCATGGAGGGCTTCTACATTAACACCATAGCCCCTCCGATGAAGTGTGAGTAGTTTACTTCAGACCTTCGGGTCCATAGCTAGTGGCTAGATGGCTTCTTCTCTCTTTTTGGATCTCAATACAATGTTCTCCCCCTCTCTCGTGGAGATCTATTTGATGTAATCTTCTTTTTGCGGTGTGTTTGTTGAGATCAATGAATTGTCGGTTTATGATCCAGCTTATCTATGAACAATATTTGAATCTTCTCTGAATTCTTTTATGTATGATTGAGTTATCTTTGCAAGTCTCTTCGAATTATCCTTTTGGTTTGGCCAACTAGATTGGTAGTTCTTGCAATGGGAGAAGTGCTTAGCTTTGGGTTCTATCTTGCGGTGTCCTTTCCCAGTGATAGAAGGGGCTTCAAGGCACGTATTGTATTGTTGCCATCGAGGATAACAAGATGGGGTTTTTATCATATTGCATGAATTTATCCCTCCACATCATGTCATCTTTCTTAAGGCGTTACTCTGTTTTTAACTTAATAATCTAGATGCATGCTGGATAGCGGTCGATGAGTGGAGTAATAGTAGTAGATGCAGAATCGTTTCGATCTACTTGTCTCGGACGTGATGCCTATATACATGATCATACCTACATATACTCATAACTATGCTCAATTTTGTCAATTGCTCAACAGTAATTTGTTCACCCGCCGTAGAAAATATGTGCTCTTGAGAGAAGCCACTAGTGAAACCTATGGCCCCCGGGTCTATTCTCATCATATCAATCTCCATTACTTTATTACTTGCTTTGTTTTTACTTTGCCTTTTACTTTTTACTTTGCATCTCTATACCAAAAATACAAAAAATATTATTTATCATCTCTATCAGATCTCACTCTCGTAAGTGACCGTGAAGGGATTGACAACCCTAATCGCGTTGGTTGCGAGGAGCTATCGTTTTGTGTAGGTACGAGGGACTTGTGCGTGGTCTCCTACTGGATTGATACCTTGGTTCTCAAAAACTGAGGGAAATACTTACGCTACTAGGCTGCATCATCCTCTCCTCTTCGGGGAAATCCAACGCAGTGCTCAAAAGGTAGTATAGATCATGAAAAGAATGCTTTATGTGGTGGTTATATTGTTAAAATTAATTCATGATGCTACAATTATTATGAGGGAGGAATATATGCTTGTTGGAATTGCAATAATATCAAGTTTTCCCTCTATGTGCTTAAAGTTTTGAAGTTATGCTTATTTTTCCTTCCTATGCTAGTTGATTCTTTTTCCCACAAATTGTGTGCTCACAAAATCCCTAGGCATAGGAAGTGGGTTAGACTTAAATGTGCTAGCCATATTCTTCATGATGCTCTCTTTATGTTTCAATTCTTATCTTTTATGTGAGCATCATTGAAATCATCATACCTAGCTAAAAGGCATTAAAGAAAAGTGATTGTTGGGAGGTAAAACAATATTTATCCTTACTGTTTTTGTGTGTTAACATGATTAAGCTACTGTAGTAATCATTTTTTATAGGTTTTGTTTCAATAAAGTGCCAAGTAAGACCTTTGGGATAGCTTATGGTGATAGTTGTGTTGATCCTGCTGAAAATCAGAAACTTTTGCACCCAGTAAATTAGTTTTTATAATTCACAGAAACACGATTTTGATATGATTCCTTTTGCAATGGATTGGTACACCAATTTCTCAGGTTTTCCTAACTTGTATTGATTTTTGGAGTAGCATAAGTATGCTTCCTGTTCAGATCATTACAGAGTGTTCTGTTTCTGGCAGATTCGGTTTTCAATGCATAGTTTGCTTGTTTTCTAGTTTCTATGGCTTATATTGATCAATATAAATTGTGGAAATGATATGGTACAGTAGTAATTGTGTGAGAACAATTATGAATCTTGTCTTTGACAGTACCAAAGTGAATGATTTACTCTTTATCATACTAACCTATCTCACGAAGTTCCGTTAAGTTTTGTGCGATTGAAGTTTTCAAGTTTTGAGTGAGATATCGATATGGGGAGAATGAGTGGAAAAGACCCTAAGATTGGGGATGCCCAAGGCACCCCAAGGTAATATTCAAGGAAGACTCAAGCGTCTAAGCTTGGGGATGCCCCGGAAGGCATCCCCTCTTTCGTCTTCAAAACCATCGGTATACCTTACTCGGAACTATATTTTTATTTATCACATGATATGTGTTTTGCTTGGAGAGTATTTTCATTTTTACTTGCTGTTTGAATAAAATCATTGGATCTGAAATCTTTAATCAAAGAGAGAGTCCTCCCATGGCTAATTAATTATTTGACCACTTAGTGTTCTTCACTTATATCCTTTTGGAGTAGTTTGTCATTTACTCTCGTACTTCATGTGTATCCTATGAGTAAATGGTTGAATGAATTGAATATCATAAATCTGAATTTATATATGTTTCATATGCTTATAACAGGGGGAGTAATGACTTCACACATAATAAGTATAGGTGATAAATTATTGAAAGTTAGCAGACGCAGTATTGGTCACTTGAACAATTCATGAAAGAATATTGAAGGAAGAGAGATTTCACATATAAATATACTATCTTGGAAATCTTTTGTAATTGTGAGAACTCATTAAAATATGACATGCTAAAAATTTGATGTTGGACAAGGAAGACAACTTAATGGGTTATGTTTTCCTATATCCTAATAGACGTTATATTGTCTTGGATCATCCAACATGTTGAGCTTGTCTTTCCCTCTCATGCTAACCAAATTCTTTGCACCAAGTAGAAATACTACTTGTGCTTCCAAACATCCCTTAAACCTAGTTTTGCCATGAGAGTCCACCATACCTACCTATGGATTGACTAAGATCCTTCAAGTAACTTGTCATTGGTGCAAGCCATAGAAATTGCTCCTTAAATACGTATGATCTATTAGTGCAAAGAAAATAAGCTTTATACGAACTTCCGATATGGAAGAAATAAAAGCAACGGAATAAAGGTCCTTATCACAAGCGGCAATATAAGGTGATGTTCTTTTGCATTAAGATTTTGTGCATCCAACCATAAAAGCGCATGACAACCTCTGCTTCCCTCTACGAAGGGCCTATCTTTTACTTTTACCCTCTACCCTTATACAAGAGTCATGGTGATTTCCACCTTTCCTTTTTACACTTTTTCCTTTGGCAAGCACTTTGTGTTGGAGCGACCCGGATATATATATATATATCCACTTGGATGTAGGTTTCATAAAGTATTATTGTTGACATTACCCTTGAGGTAAAAGGTTCGGAGGCGAAACTATAAGCCCCTATCTTTCTCTGTAATCCGATTAAAACCCATAAATATCACATGAGGGTTAGCAATTGTGAAAGATTAAATGATAGTTGAGTATGTGGAGTTTGTTGAATCAAAGCTCTTACATAGACCCTTCCTAAAAATAAGATGAATTGCAATTTTTTGATGACTAAGAGCATGGTTTGTTAGTTTTCAAGATAGTTTATGATCTATACTTTAACATGTCAATGGCTTGTCACTTGATCATGAGAAGTTTTATGAGTTCAGCTATTGTTATGATATATAATGATGCTAGAAAAAGTGGTTGAAACTATCATTGATCAAACATATGCACTTGCAAGCATTCACACTTCATAAATTATTTCTTTTTATCATTTACCTACTCGGGGACGAGCAGGAATTAAGCTTGGGGATGCTGATACGTCTCCAACGTATCTATAATTTATGAAGTATTCATGCCATGTTTATAATATTTTTACATGATTTTGGTATGATTTGATTAGAACTAACCCGGACTGACACTGTTTTCAGCAGAACTACCGTGGTGTTGTTTTTGTGCAGAAATAGAAGTCCTCCGAATGTGCTAGAAATCAACAGAGAATATTTTTGGAAAATATAAAAATACTGGAACAAAAATCTACCGGAGGGGAGTCCCGAGGGCACCACAAGGGTGGAGGGCGCCACCCCCCCAGGGCGCACCCCCCTGCCTCGTGGACTCCCTATGGCCCCCCTTGACGTGAAACCAACGCCAACCCCTCCTATAAATCCAGAAAACCCTAGAACAGAAGGGAGATTGGAAGTTCCGACGCCGCAAGCCTCTATAGCCATGAGAAATCAATCTAGGCCCTCTCTGGCACCCTGTCGGAGGGGGACATCATCACCGGAGGCCATGGGGGAAGATCTCGGAGGGGCCATCATCGCCATGGAGGCCAAGGACCAGAGGGAGAACCTCTCCCCATCTAGGGGGCATGGAGGAGGAAGCACAAGGGGGAGAACCTCTCCTCCTCTCTCCCGGTGGCGCCAGAGTGCCATCGGGAGGGGAATCATCGCCGCGGTGATCATCTTCATCATCATCACCATCCTCATCTCTTTTACACAGTCCACTCTCCCGCACCCTGCTGTAATCCCTGCTTGAACATGGTGCTTTATGCCACATATTATGATCCAATGATGTGTTGTCATCCTATGATGTTTTTTGAGTATATATCCTTTGTCTTTGGGTTGATTGATGATCTAGATTGGTATGAGTTGTATGTTTTATTTTGGTGTTGTCCTATTGTGCCCTCTGTGTCGTGGAAGCATGAGGGATTCGCTTATAGTGGGTTGCTTGAGTGACAGAAGCATAAACCCGAGTAAGGGGGTTGTAGCGTATGGGATAAAGGGGACTTGATATGTTAATGTTGTGGTTGGGTTTTACCTTAATGATCTTTAGTAGTTGCGGATGCTTGCTAGAGTTCCAATCATAAGTGCATATTGAAAGGATCGATATGGTTGACTAGAGGGGGGGTGAATAGGCAACTAACAATTTTAACCTTTTCTTTACCAATTTAAACTTTTCAACAAAATAGGTTGTCTAGATATGCAACTATGTGAGCAACCTATATGATGCAATAACAACTAGCACATAAGCAAGCAAGGGATACAACACAAGTAGGCTTGCAAAAGTAAAGGAACGAAATAACCAAGAGTGGAGCCGGTGGAGACGAGGATGTGTTACCGAAGTTCCTTCCTTTTAAGGGGAAGTACGTCTCCGTTAGAGCGGTGTGGAGGCACAATGCTCCCCAAGAAGCCACTAGGCCCACCGTATTCTCCTCACGCCCTCACACAATGCGAGATGTCGTGATTCCACTATTGGTGCCCTTGGAGGCGGCGACCGAACCTTTACAAGCAAGGTTGGGGCAATCTCCACAACAATTGGAGGCTCCCAACAACACCACGAAGCTTCACCACAATGAAGTATGGCTTCGAGGTGACCTCAACCTTCTAGGGTGCTCAAACACCGAAGAGTAACAAGATCCGCTAGGGATAAGTGGGGGGAATCGAATATCTCTTGGTGGAAGTGTAGATCGGGCCCTTGTCACCCAATCCCGAGCAAATCAACAAGTTTGATTGGCTAGGGAGAGAGATCGGGTGAAAATGGAGCTTGGAGCATCAATGGAGTTTAGGGTTAGAAGAGGTGAGTCTTCTTGGAGAAGAAGACCCCCCTTTTATAGTGGGGAACAATTCCAACCATTGCCCACCACTCAGCCCGCGACCCACGGGCCAGGCCTGATAGGCACAGATGTAAAAAAAATTACATCCGTGACTACCTCCGCTGAGAAAATGTCGTGCACAAATCCGACACAGAACTACCGCGACCGAGGTTGTGGTACTACCGTGGAGGGTGTGGATGTAAAAAATTACATCCGCCCCTACCTCCGCTCCTGCTCCGGAACCTGGCCTGGTGCCATGGTACTACCGCGCCATAGCATGGTACTACCTCGTGGAGCGCGGATGTAAAAAATTACATCTGCGCCTACCACCCTAGATAGCGGTGCCAGACCATAGCTCGCAGTACTACCGCTCGGACGAGCGGTACTATCGTGGGAGCCTACGGTACTACCGTGCCAGAGCCCAGTACTACCGCTGGCTCCTACGGTAGTACCGCTCAAAAGAGCAGTACTACCGCTAGCCTGAGAAGAGCAAGACCGAGGCCTTCATTTCACAGAGACACGGTGAGACGGATGAACACTCTAGGGAGCTCAAGGAAAGGCGGTGCAAAAGGGAATGTGTACGTGAGATTCCACCCAAACCTTTCCAAAGCGGTCCCCCTCTTAATAGTACGGCTCTCCTACGACTCAACTCCACCGAACCGAACTGTAGACAAACGCCGTCTTCATTAATCTTCGAGGGGCATCAAATCGTCTTGTGTTTAGTCGTGATGAATCTGAAAAGCTCAATACACACGATTAGTCTGCAAAGGCATTGTCATCAATCACCAAAACTACTTAGGGGCAAAAGTGCCCTTACAATCTCCCCCTTTTTGGTGGATTGATGACAATACGGGATTTGCACACAGGAGATGAATATAGCACAAGCAAACCCCACATCTCTAAAATATAGAGGAGCTCCCCCCTAGATTCGTGATAAAGAGTAAGGTGCTTTGGACTGCACGGCACGAATACTAGGATCACCACTCCCCCTATATTTTAGAAACAAGGCATATCTTGCAATGGAAAGGCTGACACTAAGCAAGATAGTAGACATGAGCATAACATGAATAGCATGATAAAGCAAGGTACGGTAGAGTGCATATGTCTTACACCATATGATAAACATAGTCTCACAAGCACAACCAACTCAAAGCAAGCAAGTTCAACGACGGAAAGCAAGGCAAACGATGAAACACACGACACTCACGCAAATCCTACACTCTCTCCCCCTTTGGCATCGAGACACCAAAAAGGCAGAGAGGTCACCTACAACAACGGTGGTGGCTCCAGCAGAAAAGGATTCCTCGTCTTCAGACTCTGCAGTAGGAACGGACTCCTCCTCTGAATCGGTCCACTTGTAGCCCTGCTTCTGCATCCAGGCAGTCTCTGGGGTGATGTGCTTCTCAGAACCGCTGGCCACATCCTCCCCGCAAGCCCTCAAGATACTGATGTCACAATGGTGACTCTCCTTCTGAGCAACATGGGCCTTGTACTGACCCCAAACCTGCATGCAGAACAGCCTCTTCATCTTGTTCTTCAGCTTCTGTGACCAAGAGGGCTCATCAGAGGGAGGCAAGAAAGCAGAACGGTCAGCAGCAGCTTCATCCCTCTCAAGTTCCTCCTCATCCACAGCCTGCCTGGTAGCCTCAGTAGAAGTGGTGGTGTTAGCCCAATGAGGCTTTATGCTGAGCCTGACGGACTCATGACGAATCCACCCTGGAGCTTCAAACTCATCCTGGGGAAACAGCTTCTCTCAAGTCATGGAGATCAAGTGGAACAGGTAAGGCCCATAGATGGGGACCTTACGGTTGAACACGGCGAACTGAAGCTCACACCACATGATATGTGAGACATCAAGTGGTTGAGTCTGAGCCTTACGGGCCTCCTCACAGATAAGCATCATGTCAACGAGGTAAGCATGTACCTGGCCCATGTCCCCAATGCGTGGGAAGAGGGTGTGCCGAAAGAGCCGATGCACGATGTCAAGGAAGGGATTAAGCACCCACACAGTCTTCTTGTTGGAAAGAGACTTCGGAAGAAGGAATGGCATGAGCTTGTTCTTGTTGGCAGAGTCAGAGTTGGCATGAGGGCGAACTCCAACTGGCGTGTCGAGCCCTTCATCTGGAACGTTAAGCAACTCCATGAACTCCTTCCAAGTAGCAGACAGACGGCGACCATTAGTCATCCAAGTCATGGTCCTTGCAACATAGTGATTGTCCTACCTCATGTGATGCATGTCAATGTAGTGAACGTCAACATAGTGATCCTGCTTGGGCTTGATCACATCCATGTATATCAGATTCTGCTTCTTGTTCCAGAAAAGTTCATTGCCTCGCGTGCTGCCCCGGGGATTCACATAGGGATTGAGCTTTCTTCGAATGACAAACTCGGCCTGGGGCATCACATCCATGCCCATGACGGGCTCCTTCTGTTTGTTGGCGAAGGTCTTGGTCCAGCATTGGGGAGCAGCAGAGGACCCCTTAGGAACATCATCTGGGTTGCGCAGACGCTTTGACCCTGTGTCTCGGCTGGGATTCGAGCGATGAGCAAAACCGGAGCCACCACCTAGACACAAAGACAGAAAGACACACACGGGAACAAAACGGATCAAAACCAAACGCAGAGAAACACAAAAACATGCCATTTGGACGACACAAATGAGCGCGGGATGAATCTACGGTGGTACCGGGCAAGGTTGCGGAAGTAATAAATTACATCTGCTCCAGCCGCGGTAGTACCGTGCTAGGATAGCACGGTAGTATCGCGCTTGGGGAGGATGTAATTTTTTACTTCCGAACGCCAAGCGGTAGTACCGCACCGAGGTGCGGAATTACCGCTGAGCGCCAGATCCAAGTGAGGCTGCGGTAGTACCGCTCCAGGAGGAGCGGTAGTACCGCCAGGTTTGAAAACCGCCACAGAGGACGCGGATCTGGATCTGAAACCTCCGCATGACAACTATGGTACCACCGGTGATCAAACGGAACTAATTTGACAATCCAAAGAGCATGGGACAACACTACCACTCTACAACGAATCCCATTTGCACAGATTTAGCCAAAAATCTCACGAACACCACATGCATCTCCCCAAAACCTAGAAGCACAAGGAAGGACAAAAGGAAGAGGCACTTGGGAAAAAACCTGGGTCCATGGCAAGAGGGCGAGGTGGGGAACGATCCCACCAGTCAGAATCCGTAGAGAGCGGCCGGAGACGGAGATCTGGCGAAGGCCTCTGGCGCCGTTCTTGGTCAGGAGAGAGAGAGAGAGAGACGGGGTGGGGAATAGAGATGAATGGGTATGGGGGAGTTAGAACTCCCCCTGTCCCGCTGTTAACCCTCACCCGCTTGCGGGGGCGTAGAAGTACCGCGGGTCATCGCGGTAGTACCGCCGGGGCGGAAGTACCGCACGCTGGGCGGTAGTACTGCTCGTCCAGCGGCAGTAAAAAATTACTGCCGTGGAGGTAGCGGTAGTACCGTGCCCCTGGAAGGCCACGCACAAGACGCAGAGCCACCAACTCCTGCGGTAGTACCGTGGCTCACCATGGTAGTACCGTAAATCCAAGAAAGTGAAGAACACACAAGAGAAAAGAGAGAAAAGGCAAAACAAACTACTCCGGAAGAGACACCAAACAACTAAGAGACGAACACACACGACGAATGAGACCAACCACACGACACAACTTCTCCGTGAGGAGAGCGGTGGCCGGAGCCACCTATGTTTGAGTCAATTGGTATGGCACCGCGAAGAATTATCCTTGGGCCCATGACCAAAACTCGTCTTTGAAACACAAGTACCATCAAAAAAATGGCTAATGTGAAAGAGTTGATCGTTTTATGCATAATGGGGGGAGGGAGAGTTCATTGAGAGAACAACACTCCCCCTATGTCCATGCCTACATCTAAACCAGACAACAAGTTGAGTGAGGTGGGCGTGCAAGGGTTCAAGTCACATTGCTCGAATCAATGATATTTAGCTCATGCCTTAACTCGCGAAATCTTGCTTCATCCAAGGGCTTCGTCAAGATATCTGCAAGGTTATCATGAGCGTTGACATACTTGAGCTCGATCTCCCCTCGCCTAATGTGATCCCGGATGAAATGATACCGAATCTCAATATGCTTCGTCTTGAAGTGTTGCACCGGGTTGAGAGAAATCTTGATGGCACTTTCATTGTCACACCAAAGAGGCACTTTGTCACAAATGACACCGTGTTCCTTTAAAGTTTGCCTCATCCATAAGAGTTGTGCACAACAACTACCGGCCGCCACATATTCTGCTTCGGTGGACGAGAGAGACACACAACTTTGCTTCTTGGAAGACCAACTCACCAAAGAGCACCCAAGAATCTGGCACCCTCCGGAAGTGGACTTCCTATCCACTTTGTCTCCCGCCTAGTCGGAATTCGTAAATCCTTCAAGCTTGAAGTTTTCTCCTCTTGGGTACCATAAGCCAAAGTTTGGGGTATGAGCCAAATATCGAAAGATTCGCTTGACTGCCACATAGTGACTTTCCTTCGGTGCGGCTTGAAACCATGCACACAATTCCACACTCAACATGATATCCGGTCTAGATGCACAAAGGTAAAGCAAAGAGCCAATCATGGAGCGATATACCTTTTGATCCACCGCTTTACCATTGGGATCAATGTCAAGTTGGCACTTGGTGGGCATTGGTGTAGTAGCCGGCTTGACATCACTTAGCTTGAATCTTTTTAGCATGTCTTGAGTGTATTTGGCTTGGTTGATGAAAGTACCTTCTCTTCGTTGTTTGATATCAAAACCAAGGAAGAACTTCAACTCTCCCATCGAAGACATCTTGAACTCGGAGGTCATGAGAGCGGCAAATTCCTCATTGAAAGCTTTGTTAGGGGAACCAAAGATAATATCATCAACATATAGTTGGCATACAAACAACTCCCCTTTGACCTTCTTAGTAAAAAGAGTGGGATCGATTTGCCCCACCTCAAATCCACGATCTTGTAACAACTCGGTAAGGTGGTCATACCACGCATGTGGGGCTTGTTTAAGGCCATAGAGTGCCTTATCGAGTTGATACACATGATCCGGGAAGTAGGGATCCTCGAACCCGGGGGGTTGCTTGACATAGACCAACTCATTAATAGGACCATTAAGAAAAGCACTTTTGACATCCATTTGTTGCAACTTAAAGTTGTGATGGGAAGCATAAGAAATCAACAAACGTATGGATTCAAGACGAGCAACGGGAGCAAAGGTTTCACCGTAGTCGATACCCTCGACTTGGGAGTAGCCTTGTGCTACCAATCTTGCCTTGTTGCGAACAATGTTCCCATGAGCATCTTGCTTATTCTTGAAAATCCACTTGGTTCCAATGACGTTGTGGTTCCCCGATGGCCTTGGCACCAATCTCCACACCTTGTTGTACTCGAAGTTGTTGAGTTCTTCATGCATGGCATTGAGCCAATCCGAGTCTTCGAGCGCCTCATAGACCTTTTGGGGTTCAACACAAGAGACAAATGCATGATGTTGACAATAGTTTGCTAATTGTCTATGAGTGCTTACCCCCTTTCTTAGGCTTCCAACCACGTTTTCCATGAGATGGCCTTGGGTGGTGAGCTTGGAAGCAATCTTCGCGGCACGACGCTCTAATCCCTCCTCGGGTGTGGAAGGAGGAGGGTTAACTTGATTATCTTGAGCGTCGTCTTGAGCTTGTTCTTGATCTTGAGCTTGCTCATGATCTTGAACTTGCTCGAGAGGAAGAACTTGACCTTGGGCATCATTTAGAGGTTCACCACCATCTTGAGGTTGATCTTGCCCTTGGTCTTGTTCACGAGGTTGAGGGCCTTCACTTTGTTCTCCGGAAGCATGTGGGTCTTGGGGA
Organism: Triticum aestivum; assembly: GCF_018294505.1. Classification (NCBI taxonomy): domain Eukaryota; kingdom Viridiplantae; phylum Streptophyta; class Magnoliopsida; order Poales; family Poaceae; genus Triticum; species Triticum aestivum. Next base: position 12,516,430 of record NC_057798.1, read on the forward strand.
GGTGATGGCTCCACTTGAGTGGAGCATTGTCCTTCTCCTTCGGCCACAAGGGGTTCCTAAATGGGTAGAATATGACCAATACCCATTCTTCTTATGGCTTGGGGAGGAATTTCATCGCCTACATCACAAGTACCACTTTGCTCCACTTGGGAGCCGTTATTTTCGTCAAACTCCACGTTATACGTCTCCTCAATGAGTCCGGTGGACTTGTTGAGAACACGGTAAGCATGAGAGTTTGTAGCATAACCAACAAATATGCCCTCATGAGCTCTAGCCTCAAATTTAGACAAATGAACACCTTTCTTGAGAATGAAACACTTACAACCAAATACCCGGAAGTACGTGAGGTTGGGCTTGCTGCCAGTGAGTATCTCATAAGGAGTCTTGTTCAAGCCTTTGCGGAGATAGAGCTGATTGGATGCATGACATGCGGTGTTGATGGCTTCGGCCCAAAAGTTGTATGGAGACTTGAACTCCGCCATCATGGTCCTTGCCGCATCCATCAACGTCCAGTTCTTCCTCTCCGCTACACCATTCTGTTGAGGGGTATATGGTGCAGCATATTGATGCTTGATCCCCTCATCACTAAGAAACTCGTCCAAGGTGTAGTTCTTGAACTCGGTGCCGTTGTCACTTCTTATTGTCAAGATCTTTGCATTATGTTGACGTTGAGCTTCATTTGCAAAGTCGATGATGGTTTGTTGAGTATCACTCTTCCTCTTGAAGAAGTATACCCAAGTGTATCTTGAATAGTCATCCACAATCACCAAGCAATACTTTCTACCTCCAAGACTATCAAATGATGGAGGCCCGAAGAGATCCATGTGAAGGAGCTCCAAGGGTGTCTTCGAGTAGATAATGGTCGTGGGAGGGTGAGCCTTCTCATGAAGCTTTCCTTCAATACAAGCACTACAAGCACGATCTTTGGCAAAACTAACATTTGTTAGACCACGAACATGGTCCCCCTTGAGAAGACTTTGCAAAGATCTCATATTGACGTGGGCCAAACGGCGATGCCAAAGCCATCCCACGTCAACTTTAGCCATTAGGCATGCCGCGGTCTTAGTGGGTCGCTCCGAAAAGTTAATCACATAGAGACCATTCTCGACATGCCCAACAAAGGCTACTTTAAGAGTCTTGCTCCACAAGAGGGCCACGGTATCAATGTCAAAGAAAATAGCAAAACCCATGAGTGCAAGTTGACAAACGGAAAGCAAATTGTATGCAATGGACTCAACAAGCATGACTTTCTCGATCGTTACATCATGAGAAATGACAACCTTGCCAAGACCCAATACCTTAGAATGTGAGGCATCACCCCACTCATCATTGGTGGGCATAGATGGAATCTTTTTCACGTCCACCACCAAGTCCTTGCTTCCGGTCATATGATTTGTTTCTCTACTATCGAGCAACCATGATCCCCCACCGGAAGCAAACACCTACAAGAGATCAATGCTTGGTTTTAGGTACCCATTTAGTAATGGGTCCTTTGATGTTAGTAACAAGGTTCTTAGTAACCCAAATAGACCATTCAATGTACTCATAAGGAGAACCAACGAATTTAGCATAAACATGTCCATCACTAGCACGGCACAACACATATGACGGGTTAAAGTCACCGGCTTTGTTGGAGGAAATGCTTTTGCCCTTTTGGACGTCAACTCCCTTCACTTTTTCCTTCTTCTCCTTAGGAGCACCCTCTCCCTCTTTCACTAAAGTTTGCTTGAGAGGAGGAGGACGTTTGGTCTTCTCGTTCTTCTTCTTGCTCTTGGACTTGGGTGCAAATCCAATTCCTTCCTTGGCCACAACTTCCTTTTGATTGCTCAAATGTTCATGAGGTTCTTCTCACCTTGAATGCATGTCACAAGGCCTTTCTCGAGTTGATCCTTCAATTTGGCATTCTCCTCCACAAGATGCACATGCTCACAAAATGGGTTAGTAGCACATGCATTATCAATTAATACCATATGAGGGAAGGTGGCCTTTTCCTTGGTTAGCTTAACTTGGAGTTGAGCATGAGACTCCTTGAGGTTAGCGTGAGCACCCTTCAAGACCTTGTGGGCCTTGTCAAGTATCTCAAACTCCTCTTTGAGTCTAGCATGATCAACCCCAAGTTTATCCTTCTCGGACGTTAGCACACGAGACACGACAAGAGCATGCTCAAGATCTTTCTTTAGCTTAGCATGGTCATCGTTGTATGACTCCTCAAAAGTCAAACAATGCACATGCTCTTCCTCAAGAGCATTAGAGAGATCCGATATCTCATCGGCATAGTCACGACTATGACCTTCCATCTTAGAGATGGTTTCTTCATGAGCCTCGATCATGTCATTGGCCTCACCAAGTTGTTCCAAGAGAGCAACAAAATGCTTCTTGGACTTGCCCTTGAGCTTACTCATAAAAGACTCAAATTCATTCACTTCCTCATTAGACCCATCATGTTCATCAATGCAATCCTCCAAGGAGGGATTAGTAATGATGGTGGTTTTGATGTTGGGGGGTTACCTTGTTTGAAGCTTTAGCCATGAGGCACTTGGCGGTGATGTTCTCGTTGGGTGAATCAAAGAGAGACACCAGTGGAGTAGTAGCAATGGCAACGGACGCCATGGCCATCGCTTCTCCATTTTCATCATCATCGTCATCCTCTTGGTATTCTTTTTGAACCACCAACCCACGAGTGGGAGTCTTCTTGGTGAAGTTGTTCTTGTTGGGGAAGGACTTGGCTTTGTCCTTTTGGATGAACTTTCCACCATTGTCTTCCTGCTTCTCGTAAGGACAATCCGCAACGAAATGGCTCACATTGCCACAGTTGAAGCAAGTTCTAACTCGTTGCTTGCCCTTGACGCCGCTTGAGTTGTTCTTGTTGAAGTTGGGTCTTGTATTCTTCTTGCTCCAAAATTGTCTTGAAGCAAGGGCCATGTGCTCATGATAATCATATTTGGTGTCTTCGGGGTTGCTCTCCTCATCTTCCACTTCTTCCTCTTCTTCCATAATAACCTTGGCCTTCAAAGCAAGGTTGGGCTTCTTTGCCCTTTGAGAACAGAGCACTGCATTGTCGGCGGTCTTGTCCAAGATGCTCATTGCAACGAACTCATCCAACACTTGACTTGAGGTCATGGAGTGGAAGTATGGTCTTTGACGGATGACGGAGGACATGGCCTTGTTGTAGGGCATCATGGCCTTGAGGAACTTGCGCTTGATCCAATTGTCATGCGTGTCCTTGCTTCCATGATCTCGGAGTGAGACCGCGAGTTTGGTCACTCTTCGAAAGAGCTCACGAGGTTCTTCATCTTCTTTCATTGCAAACTCATCGGCTTCATCTTGCACCACTTCATAGTTGGAGCGTTGAATGCTAGCACTTCCTCGATAGAGAGACACAACACATTTCCATGCGTCTTTAGCCACGACATAAGGTCGAAGATGAGGAATATTTCGGGAAGGATTGCATCTTGGATGATGAATAGAGCACTCTCATTGAATTGATTATCCACGGCTTCTCGAGGGGTGAATTGCTTGGGTCATGAGGATAGAAACCTTCTTCAATGATTCTCCAAAGGTTACTATTCACATGTTTTAAATGACGCTTGAAGCGATAAACCCAAGAATCAAAATCTTCATTTTTCTCATACTTAGGAGGAGGACCGGCATGATTCAAATGAGTAGAGGGAATCGGTCCTCCATAAATTGGGGGTTCCACATGGGCAAAGATGCCGGTGTCATTTTTACCACTAGACATAGGAGCTTTCTCACTAGTAGCTTCCCCCTTGTCGGGGTTAGCATCCGTCACCGTGTTGGCGGGATCACCCACTTTCACGGGCGCGGTGGAAAGTTTAAGCCCTTCTAAGAAATCCTTAAACATGTCCTTGAACTCGGTCGTCATGGAGGTTTTCAATGTGTCCAACGCCACATTGAATTCCTCACGTGAGATCGAGTTACCCCCATCTCCCGTAGATGATATCGGATTCGCACCGGAGTGCTCTCCCACATCATCTACGACGTCAACCATACTCTTCAGACGGTAAAGTCCTTAAAAAGAGACGAGGCTCTGATACCAATTGAAAGGATCGATATGGTTGACTAGAGGGGGGTGAATAGGCAACTAACAATTTTTAAGCTTTTCTTTACCAATTTAAACTTTGCAACAAAATAGGTTGTCTATATATGCAACTATGTGAGCAACCTATATGATGCAATAACAACTAGCACATAAGCAAGCAAGGGATACAACACAAGTAGGCTTTCAAAAGTAAAGGCACGAAATAACCAAGAGTGGAGCTGGTGGAGACGAGGATGTGTTACCGAAGTTCCTTCCTTTTAAGGGGAAGTACGTCTCTATTAGAGCGGTGTGGAGGCACAATGCTCCCCAAGAAGCCACTAGGGCCACTGTATTCTCCTCACGCCCTCACACAATGCGAGATGCCGTGATTCCACTATTGGTGCCCTTGGAGGCGGTGACCGAACCTTTACAAGCAAGGTTGGGGCAATCTCCACAATAATTGGAGGCCCCCAACAACACCACGAAGCTTCACCACAATGGAGTATGGCTTTGAGGTGACCTCAACCGTCTAGGGTGCTCAAACACCCAAGAGTAACAAGATCCGCTAGGGATAAGTGGGGGGAATCAAATATCTCTTTGTGGAAGTGTAGATCGGGCCCTTGTCACCCAATCCCGAGCAAATCAACAAGTTTGATTGGCTAGGGAGAGAGATCGGGCGAAAATGGAGCTTGGAGCATCAATGGAGCTTAGGGTTAGAAGAGGTGAGTCTTCTTGGAGAAGAAGACCCCCCTTTTATAGTGGGGAACAATTCCAACCGTTGCGCACCACTCAGCCCGCGACCCACGGAACTACCGCTCCACAGGCACGGTACTACCGCACTGGCATGTGGTACTACCGTGGTGGACCGCGGTACTACCGTGAGCATGGCAGAGACCTGACCACGCAAAAAGGAGCACGGACAGGGTGTGGTAGATCCGTAGGAGCGGTACTACCGCGGCCCCATGCGGTACTTCCGTGAGGCAGACACGGGCCAGGCCTGATAGGCACAGATGTAAAAAATTACATCCATGACTACCTCCGCTGAGAATCTGATTATATAGTTTTTATTAACATATACCTCACAATTTGTTGACCAAAATCACCGCCCTAGTTTTTTTAAATATATGTGGGCCTTATAAACACAGACGGAGCAAGGACATGATATCTCAGATCGCAAAGATTGACGAATGCCTAGGCATAGGGTGGTGTTGTGCTCCTTCAGATTTTTTTTTGTCTTATATCATCTAATTGCAGGCTTCAGTAGGAGCTTGGCATCAGTGGTGGAGGGTGTCCTTAGTTGTTGGGGTGAAACCTGTTGACCAGATTAACACATGACAACATGATAGACTGATGCCATGAACTTGTGAATAACAGGGAAGGGAAATGGATGGAAGGAAAATTATATTTTAGTGTTGGATTGCGCGCGGTTGCAACTTCTAATCATGTCAAATCCCACAATTACTCGGTGGGTGTATGGACTACTGGGCTGAAGTGCATAATTACTTGTTTGACAAAGATTTAACCATGGAAATGTCTTTGGTTGATCGATACCATAGGTAGTCGCTTTGACTAGTTTAATGCACACATTAAGTGTAACTGCTACGAGATCAAGGGTTACTATTGGTCAACAAAAAAATGTTCTTAATAAATAAATGATGAATACATCTACTGAAATAGCATTAGTAGTACACTTTCCAGTCTTGTACAAGATAGGCTCACCTCAACTATATGAAACAGTACTATAGTAGAAGATCGGCTCACATCCCACATACTGATGAATGAATGAACATAGGACAACATGGTTTTCCTTGGTAATTCTGCATCTAATCTTATCTAAATTAACTAAGTGAAAGCATCCTTCAAGTCATCACGTTAATTCGAGGATACCATTGCACAAAACAGAAATAAAATTTCTTAAATGTTCAAGAGGAATTGTGTATGTTATAAGACATGCAAAGAAACTAAAATACACATAGAGAGACAAAGAAGACAAATCTAAATGTGAATAGTGTCATTTTCGTTGTTGTCTTTTTGTGACACTATTCATGCTGGATTATTGCTCCTCCACGTGTATTTCAGAATTGAATTTGGGTTTTTTTAGTAACTTAGACACATATCTTGTGAGGATTTACAAATATTCTAAGTTGAAACATTAAAATTTTAGTTTTATATAGTGGTATCACGGTAAGCTTTTAAAAACAGTATCACTAAATATTCTCAGTAAAAGTACATCTAGTTTCTTTATCTTTAAAATAACTCCAGGTAGAGGATTTTTAATTCTTAGGATAATGATATACCGTAGCATGAGAGTCCTCTCGCAACTTATGTGGCATATGGTGTTCATATTATATTAAAACAATTGTTTAATGCCCAAAGTTGACTAGAACGTCGAGCACAAGCACAGTACTAGTCCAAAAATATTCTTCTAAATAAATTGAAATGTTGACCATGAAGTTGGATAAAAATTATGAGTGATATGCCATCAATATTTTACCATGGATAACTTCTCTTGAACTTAAATCCTATTATAAAGTTTGTATTAACATATACCTCATAATTTGTTGACCAAAATCACCGCCCCAGTTTTTATGTAAATATGATATCTTAGTTCCCAAAGATTGACGAATGCCTTGGCATAGGGTGGTGTTGTGCTCCTTTTGATTTTTTGTCTTGTATCATCTAATAGGAGGCTTCAACAGGAGCTTGGTATCAGTGGCGGAGTGTATCGTCACTCGTTGGGATGCAACCTGTTGACCAGATTAACACATGACAAGATGATACACAGGTCCCATGGACTTGTGATTAACAAGGAAAGGAAATAAATCGAAAGAAAATTTTAGTTTAGTGTTGGATTGCGTGCGGTTGCAACTTCCAATCATGTCGAATCCCACAATTACTCGGTGGGTGTATGGACTACTGGGCTGAATTAGTTGTTTGACCAAGAGTTAACCATGGAAATGCCTTTGGTTGATCGGTACCATAGGTAGTCGTTTTGACTGGTTTAATGCCTACATTAAGTGCAACTGCTACGAGATCAAGGTGTACTATTGGTCAAGAGAAAAATGTTCTAAATTTATAAACGGTGAATACATCTACCGAAACAGCATTAGTAGTACAGTTTCCAGTCCTGTACAAGATAGGCTCACCTCACAGATATGAAACAGTAGTACAGTAAAAGATCGGCTCACATACCACATACTGATGAATGGATGGACATAGGACAACATGGTTCTCCTTGGTAATTCTGCATCTAATCCTATCTATATTAACTAAGTGAAAGCATCCTTCAAGTCATCGCGTTAATTCGAGGATACCATTGCACAAGACTGAAATTAATTTTCTAAATGTTCAAGAGGAATTGTGTATGTTCTCAAGATATGCGAAAAAATTACAATTCCAAATTAAAATACACATAGAGAGACAAAGAAGACAAATCTAAATGTGAATAGTGTCATTTTCGTTGTTGTCTTTTTGTGACACTATTCATGCATGATTATTGTTTCTCCATGTGTATTTCAGAATTGAATTGAATTTGACTTTTGGGGTTGTGCAAAATAGGTCTCCAATATTTGCTCCCTTTCCAGCCCAGAATTCCAGCTGCCGGCATTCTCCCTTTTTGTGTAAACCTTATAAAATAAGAGAGAAAAGGCATAAGTATTGTGACATAATGTGTAGTAACAGCCCACAACGCAATAAATATTGATATAAAAGCATGATGCAAAATGGACGTATCATGGTTTTGTGCTCGTTCTGATTTTTTTGTCTTATATCATCTAATTGGAGGCTTTAGCAAGAACTTGGCATCAGTGGTGGAGGGTGTCCTCACTTGTCGGGGTGCAAACTGTTGACCAGATTAACACATGACAAGATGATAGACAGATGCCATGAACTTGTGATTAACAAGGAGGGGGAATCGATGGAAGGAAAATTATATTTTATTGTTGGATTGCGTGCGGTTGCAACTTCCAATCGATCATGTCGAATCCCACAATTACTTGGTGCGTGTATGGACTACTTGGCTGAAGAGCATAATTAGCTGTTTGACCAAGTGTTAACCATGGAAATGTCTTTCGTTGATCGGTACCATAGGTAGTCGTTTTGACTAGTTTAATGCCCACATTAAGTGGAACTGCCACGAGATCAAGGGTTACTATTGCTCAAGAAAAAAATGTTATTAATCAATAAACAATGAATACATCTACTGAAATAGCATTAGTAGTAATACAGTTTCCAGTCTTGTACAAGATAGGCTCACCTCACAGATATGAAACAGTAGTACAGTAAAAGATCGGCTCACATCCCACATACTGATGAATGAATGGACATAGGACAACATGGTTCTCCTTGGTAATTCTGCATCTAATCTTATATATATTAACTAAGTGAAAGCATCCTTCAAGTCATCACGTTAATTCGAGGATACCATTGCACAAAACTAAAATTAATTTTCTTAAATGTTTAGGAGGAATTGTGTATGTTCTCAAGGTATGTGAAAAAAATTACAAATCCAAATTAAAATACACATAGAGAGACAAAGAAGACAAATCTAAATGTGAATAGTGTCATTTTCGTTGTTGTCTTTTTTGACACTATTCATGCAGGATTACTGTTTCTCCATGTGTATTTCAGAATTGAATTTGATGTTTTTAGTAACTTAAACACATATCTTGTGAGGATTTACAAATATTCTAAGTTGAAACATTAAAATTTTAGTTTTATATAGTGGTATCGCTGTAAGATTTTAACAACAGTAACACTAAATATTCTAAGCAAAAGTACATCTAATTTCTTGATCTTTAATTAACTCCATGTAGAGGGTTTTTATTTCTTAGGATAATCACTAGGACATAGGCCCGTGCGTTGCAACGGGAGATCAAAACCCTGGTTCATATCCTCTATTTGAACATGGCATCCCACCCGTATTGTTTCATATCCTCATTCACGTCCTCTTTCCTTATGTACACTTTCTGTTCATAAGAGGAAAGAGTGAAAATATCACATAATCAGTTTTAGTGTTATCCTAATTTCTAACATTACGTCAAAAGGTGTATATAATTCTATTACCACTATTTTTTTACATTTTATTCAAAAAATCGGATCATCCTTCTATGTATATAATTCTAGTGTTCATAAACCGACTATGATCTCAATTGATCACAAAATCTCTAACATTTTTTGTTAGTGCATATTAATTTTTGATGAAAATCAATGCTATCAATGAAATAAAATTTTGTGATCAATTGAGTCCGCAAACTTAGGTGTCTCCATAATGAAAAGCTAGGAGTCCGCAATATTTTCATTTGATCGAGGTTTCGTTTTATCCATTTGCTTTGTACGACCATAATTTCCTTTAATTACAAGAGATGGCATGGTCCTCCCTTCCAGCCTCCATTTCACGCGAGTTAACTGATATTCACACCCCAACTTTTTTACTGCGTCCTTTTCTGTCTTCTTTCTTATATTGCGAAATTCCTTTGCTTTCAAGGTTAAATAGGACCCACACTTCAGCCTCTGTTCGTTATTCTTGGCGTCTTTTTTATTCTGTGACAACTCATGGGCTATATAAACTGATAAAAAATCATGTAAAAAAGCAAGGTGAGACTATTTAAATGCATAATGAGCGGTGTAGTTAACATACACAGGAGCTGGTCCTAGCCTGAAGGAGGCAAATACCAGGTCGTGGGCTCGATCCTTAGTGCAAATGGCAATTTTTTTGCGAATCCTTCTTCTCAGCACAAGAGCAGGCCCATGGCCCAGTACGTTTGTGACATACACCAACAAAAGGCCCAGAGCAGCGTTGGCGTGCATAGACCCCAAAAAACAGCGGTAACGAATATGAATTTGTTTTGTAGCAAAAAATAGTACCACCTCGAATACAGTAAAAAATATATATAATCACCTAAGCGGGACGAAACCAAGAATATCACCTTGCTTTAATAGTAGGTATAGATATACCGTAGAAATAGAGTCCTCTCGCAACTTACGTGCCATCTGGTGTTCGTCTTATATGAAAACAGTTGTTTAATGCCCAAAGGTGACTGGAACGTCCAGCACAAGCGTAGTACTAGTCCAAAAATATTCTTCTAAATAAATAGAAATTTTGACCATTAAGTTGGATAAGAATTATGAGTGATATGCCATGAAAATTTTACAATGTATGACTTCACTTGAACTTGAATCTGATTATATAGTTTTTATTAACATATACCTCATAATTTGTTGACCAAAATCACTGCCCAAGTTTTTAATTAAATATGTCTGAGCCTTATAAACACATATGGAGCGAGGATATGATATCTCATATCCCAAAGATTGATGAATGCCTAGTTATAGGGTGGTGTTGTGCTCCTTCAGATTTTTTTGTCTTATATGATCTAATTGGAGGCATACTTTGAGCCAACACATTATTTCTAGCAAAAAATAGATTTAATAGATTTATCATGAAAATAAGTCTGCATAACAGTTCATTGTTCTGACCGCGCAGTTAGAGATTACTAGCAATTCACAAGTCTTATGCGGTCCATGTTCTAAGTATTTACCACCCGCCTAAAAATGTGCTAGGCATAAGGATGATCCCAATAGGTTCATTGTTCATTGAGGAGGCTCACGCCGAGAGTAGGCAGTGATCCTCAATGATCTCCTCCCACGCATCGTCTCTATCTCCATGCTATCCAGATGCGGGCAAATATTATTATGGCATCGCTCTGGTTAAGTTTCTAATAATGCGGTGGAAAATAAAGGATATGATGACTGCGGACTATGTAGTGCCTTTTTCGACAATGCATCGGTAGGTGAGTTCATACATATTAGTTCTGGGCCAATAGCTCCTGTGCGACACATTTGAGGTGAATTGGCTTGAGTGCGACGTTGTTCGACCAAATGGCTGTGGTGCGACACATTTGAGCAGGTAAATAGCCCACGCACGACATGGCTGTTTAATGTGGTTAAATTGGTCGTCAACCAAGCCCGTTTATGTTAGGACATGTGGGTCCAACTTAATTGCTCCTCAAAACAGCTGACAGTGCCCTGCCGCCCGACCGTGTCGGGCCCGCCACTCTGCCCCCTCCCCCCCTCTTCTCCGGTGGCGGCGGATCTTGCGTTCTCCGGCGGCGGCGGAGCCCTCGTTCTCAACGGCGGCGGAGCCTTCGTCCTCAAAAAATGGTGAGTGAGAACCCTAGTCCCCCTCCCGTTCCTCTCTCGGCCCCGTAGATCTCAGCTCGTTTCCTCTGTTTTCGCTTGTTGAATCGATAGGTTGTGAGGGGAGCCCGTGGGCACACTGAGATGGAGCCGCCAGATTCAACTTCGAATAGGTAATGCGTCTCTCTCCGACCCAATTTTGCATGCAATTAGGGCCTAGTCTGCTCTTTCTCATGGGCTCACACTGTCCGCCACTGACAGAGGGGATGCTGCCATTCGGACCTTCGAATTGACGGTCAATTTCTTTCCATCCAAGGCAAAATTAGTTGATGGTAGCATTCAGAACATTGAGAGAGACACAATTGTTAAATGGGAGGTTGAGTTTACAGAGATTGATCCACAAGTTCTACAGAACATGGGAGAGAAGGCAGTGAAGAAATGGGTGGAAAAAATTGGGGAGAATGTTGTTTGGGGTCCAGAGCAAGAAGTATCACTGTTGCGGTTTGATGATTGGAAAGGAGAGTATGTCAGAATGGAAGATGGTGAACAGATTGTTGATGAAATCGATCGGCAAAACGGCTGGACAAGCAAAAGAGCTAATTTTTTTGCTGAGCTGGTTGATCTGAATATTTTTTCGAAGGTTGGATATGTGCCATCACAATTGGCTGCGCAGATGGTAGATGATGATTGGGCTACACAGAGGCCATTGATTCCCATGTGTACTGAACTTACAGTAATAGCCGAAGAGGGACAGGTTACTGGAACTGAAACTGAAACTGCAGCAACTGTTGATTGGAATGTAGTTGAATTAGATGAGCCTACTGATTTGATCATTGCACCAATGCCTGACATTGAGATGGCCAAACTTTTTGGCATTCCAGTCGATGACAGAGATAAGCAGGAGAGGGGCGAATCTAGTTTGCCTGCTAATGTTGATGAAGATGTAGATGGACAATTGATGGAACAAGCTGCAGATGAAGTAGATGATGCACATGATGATGAGTTGGTGCATGTGTATGACAAAGAAAACCCTGTCATTGAAGTAGGCAAGTTGTTCCCAAGCATGAAGGAGTTTAGGATGTGTTTCAAGACTTATGCAGTGAAACATGAGTTTGATTCCAAGCCTGTTTGGACTGATAGAAAGAAGTTTTATGCGAGGTGCAGAGGATTTGATGGTAGTGTCAAGCCTTGCCAGTGGTACATATCTGCTAGACTGCAACCTGATGGAAGTACTGTCAGGGTTAACCAAATCCCCAATCAACATACTTGTATTACAAGTTCACAGAGAGTATCAACCATGACATCACAACTTTGGGTTGCAGAAAAGATCACCCCAATTTTAGCCAAAACACCAAACACTACTGCCAAGAAACTCAAAGTAGACTTGGAAAGGATGTACCCCATTAAACTGAAATATACCACAGTGTGGAAGGCAAAACAAAGGACAATGAAAAATTTATATGGTGATTGGGCAAATACATTTAGGATGCTTTACAACTTCAAAGCAGAGGTGGAAAAGAGGTCACCTGGTAGTGTTGTGGAGATAGATACAGAGGTATCAGCCAAAGGTGAAGTCAAGTTCTCCAAGTTTTTTATGGCTTTGAAGCCTTGCATAGATGGCTTCAAAGCAGGGTGCCGTCCATATTTGAGCATAGACTCATCATTTTTGACAGGCAAGTGGAATGGTCAGTTGGCAGCATGCAATGCTCTAGATGGACACAACTGGATGTTTCCTATTGCTGTTGGCTTGTTTCAGTCAGAAACAGAGGCTTCGTGGACATGGTTCATGATCCAGTTGAAAAGATGCCTAGGGCCAGTGTCACCTTTGGCTATACACACAGATGCATGTAAGGGGCTTGAAAATTCAGTGAAAAATGTTTTCCCACATGCTGAGCAGAGGGAGTGCTTCGGTCATTTGTGGATGAATTTGATCAAAAAATTTAGAGGAGAAGAATTTGGGCGCATGTTGCCGGCAGCAAGATCTTACACTAGACAGATGTGAGCATGCCATTCTTTTCTTAGCATCCCAACCGAAGATAAACATGCACCCATATCTGCATGAATATTATTCGGTAGCACGATTCAAAGCTGCATATGCTACTCCAATTCCAGCACTTACAGATCAGTCTCAGTGGCCTGAAGTGGACATTGAATTTTCCATGTGTCCTCCCTTGACGAAAAGAAAGGCTGGCAGGCCTAAACAGAGTAGATTCAAGGCATGGTTTGAGAAAGGTGGGAGTAGTAAGAAGGGAAAGAAAGATGAAAAGCCAAAAAGGGCCCAAAAAGGTAACAAAAACAGATGCAAATTGTGCCAGGAACTTGGGCACAGAGTGGGATCTGTCAAATGCCGTTACACTCCTGATAAGCCAAAGTATGTTCTTGTTTATTTGTCTGCCTTTGATTTGGTGCTTTTTTCCAATTACTATATCTATAACATTTTCTGCACAGGAGGAAGCGAGCAAGTCAGCCCCTTGTTGTTGAACAGTGTTGGCCAACAAAAAAAGCAAGAGTCAATGGCGGTAGAAAGAAGAGAAGTGTGCCTGAGCCTGAGCAGACTGAAGAAAATCCTGCTGCAGTCAACATTCAGACTGAAGAAACTGATGTGGAGGTGCACACCGAAGAAACTGAACCTGAGCGTGTCGAGGTTCAGACTGAAGAAACTGAACCTGAGCGTGTCGAGGTTCAGACTGAAGAAACTCAACCTGAGCGTGTCGAGGTTCACACTGAAGAAACCCATGTTGAGGTACACATCAAAGAAACTGAAACTGGTGTCAACATTGAGACTGAAGACACTGATCACGAGGGTATTGGCGAGGTGTTGAAAAGACCAGTGAAGAAAACCAAGATGATCAGTGAACTTGTGTGTGTTGAAGAACCAAAAACAAGAAGGGCTAAGGCGAAGAAGGGCACACGACATGGTAGGAAGAAGTAGAACAAAGAACAGTTTGAAAATTTGGTGCATGTAATAATATTTGTAACTTGGTGCGTACTGGTAGTCACTATGTATCCCCATATTTCTATTCGAACTTGTTTGTCTAAACCAGCCAAATAAAATTCAAATTTAAATTTAAATTTAAATTTGGGCTATTGATATTTTAGTGCTATCTAAAGTACCTCAACTGAAATATGTTTGCTTGCTGATCATTCCGAGCCCTTTTGGTAAGTTGAACTCATAGTCATGAAAAGTGTGTTTCAAATGACCTCCAAAGGTAGGGTAAACGGCCTCATATTTAAGAAAGTTTTGTTGGCACTTTGTCTAAACCAGCCAAATAATTTTTCTACACATCTATTCTACCTATATAGTGTAAATCTAAAGTCTCACTATTTATTGAATTAATTTTCTATTATTTTCTTTTCTTTTTGAAAAAACAAGGTTTAATAGAAAATTATATATATAACAAGTTTAAAACATGAAAATGAGAAAAGTAAGTTCAGATCTTTCTTAGTCAATCCAAAATGAAAATGAGAAAACAAGGTTTTCACACTTTTCATTTTCAAAACCCCACCTACTCTCGGGTGCCCACTACTCTCTCCCTTGAACTACATACTACATTGTTTGAGGAATGACAATTTTGTGAAGGATTTTTCGTAAAAATGTATGTAAACCATATTTATGTTTTTTTCTCGTTACTATACGACATAATAAGACTATGTGCGCAAGTTTTATATTTTTTTGATTTTTTTTGAATTAATTATGCTCAACCCTAATCAGTGAAAACCTCTCAAAACCCCTCAAAACCCCTCTCAAAACCCCTCAAAAACCCGCACACTACCTGGTCGTCGATCGTTTTACATGGACGGTTGAGATCAGGCGCTAGGGTTAGCTACAGTGTGCAGCGATCCGCATGAGATGCGCTGATTGGTTGACGCAGTGGGGTTTGGATCAGCCTCTCTCGTTGGAGCATCAGGACCATTCATTTGAATCCAACGGCAAGAGTTGACGCGGTGCATGGACCAAGCCTACGCAGTGACCTTTCCATCGTTGCATGCGTGCCCGTGCCCACCCGCAGCATGCATGCCCACCCGCAGGACTGCGCCCGTCGTTGGTCGTTGCATGCATGCCTCGACGTAGCCCTGCCCCGCCACCCCTATCAACGCAGTAACCTGTCGCATGCCTACCATTAGAACCGATGCAGCGTCGCATCAAAGCATGCACCAAGCCACAATGCAGCAGCCCAATGAAGACAACCAAAAAGCAAACGCTGCAGGGCGTGCCGTGCATGGCGTGCTCCTCTTTGAGGACACAATACTGGCATGGGGTATCGATGTGGGTATAGATGCAGTTCAAACGACGTGCTGCCTGTTACAAGATGGGTAAATGAAGGCATCCATTATTGTCACGTCTCACATCGACCGAACGTTGCCCTCAAAAAAATCGACCGAACGTTGCCCTCTAGCCGGCTAGCCCTAGCAAGATGGGCTATGACATGAATGCATGGGCGGCACACGCAGAGAACCCGGGGCAGGCGTGTCCCCTTGACCCACGACGGCACAGACGCGTGCGTGATCCCGCCCCCCTTGACCCGCGACCGTCACAGCCCGTTTCCCACGCTCGTGTACACACTTCCATGGGGCGCCACCAAACGCCGCCCGCCCATTAATTCTACCCAGTGTAACCATAGCGCTTCGATCAAAAACCACGTCGCTCTTGGGCTATTTAAGCCGGGCACTATCGTCTTCCTCTTCCTCCTCATCCACACCCCATCCTCTTCCTCCTCTACCCTCCTTCTTCCTTCTTCTCCATCAAACCCGATCGAGCCCTCGAGCCACCGGGCGCCACCATGCAGTACAACGCCCCCACGTACCAACTCCCCCCAACCGTGCCGGAAAGGCTCTACCCGAACGGAGTGTACGTGGAGAGTACCCTTAGGGTTTGGGCCATCTCAAGGTGGAGGGGCGCAAGGGAGTTGACGGATTTCTTCCTTCCGGCCGGCTTCCGCCACCTCCCCCGCGGCTCTCCAAGGATGTACCATGTTGAGGAGGTCACCCACAACGGCGTTGTGGTTGGGCTCCTCGCTACGTTCACTAACCCATTCGATGCTTTCTACCTCCTCGGGCGAGTGTATTGGGTTGGTTGTGAGTTCATAGCTTTCACCACCCATAACATTTTCACCGACTTCAACTCCATCTTCCCCAACAACGGCGTTATGCACACGCTCCCGTACCCAATCAACAATGACGAGTGAAGGGCGCCCGGAGGAGCCCGGAGAGAAGAACCCGAAGAAGAACCCGGAGGAGGAGGAGAGAAGAACCCGAAGAAGAACCCGCGTTTGGTGCCCCCCGATCTATCGTATCGTATCGTATTAGTTTTTAAGTTGTAATCGTTATGCTACTGTTATTAAGTTGTATTAGTGTTTTAAGTTGTAAGGCTATCGTGGAACTATGTGTTGCAATTGTTATGCTTCTATATAATCGTTATGCTACTATATATATATATTGTGTATTTTGTGCTATTATTTGTAGATTGCTATGGGTTGTTCCATTATTTGTGTATTGCTATGGGTTGCTACGGGCCCGGGTTGCTACACCCCAATCACCACACACACCATCTTCAAAATATTGGCCAAATAATGGGTCATGACCCAAAACATAGACATGCAACTAGGAGCCCCATGCAAACCCACTATGGACATGCAACTAGGAAATGCAAACTAATTTACTTCATGCAAGCATGCAACTCATTTAGTTCATGAAACCGTAGACATGCATAAAAACAAGTAATATTTAGTTTTAGTGCATCAAAAAATGATCCATCACAAAATTTAGTGCAAGAAAAAGGCCAAAGTAAAAACAAGTAACATTTTATTTGCCGAAGTTAGAGGTGGGCTGGTGCCCCTACACGGGTGGGCTGGTCTCCTTGAGCCCGATCTCCTTACGGCCCAACATCTATTCGGCAGCCCAGTTTTATTTTTTACTAGAAACTGAATTTGGGTGCCCGTGTACTCTGTTAACTGAAGAACCAAAACAGGGGAAGCAGAGCATGAACACTGAATAATTTGTGTTCCAAATTGCTGCTTCAATTCAGATACATTACTTGCGCACAGATCACATCCTCTACACTGATAGGCCTAAATGCCCATTCTAATGACGGATGAACAACAAATAAAACAAAAACAGAGCAATGATACAACAATAGAACCCCCCTGCCATGATATTTGCTTGCTTCTGCAAATCGATCATCTGCATTAGATGTTTCTTGATCTTCTTCAGTTCCTTGGTCAGTTCGGACTCCGCATGAAGTTCAGCATTGCGCGCATACATCGCCATCGGCACGACTCTGCCCGCCCCTCCGCCTGAGCTCCCCGTATTCTCCACAGCAATCGGCGGCACCCCGCCCAAATTGAGCTCCCAGGTTGCGGCCACGCTCGAATCAACGTAGCCCTCAAACTGAATCCTATCAACATATTCATCAATCCACTCAAAATGGTAACATTTCTTCAAGATCTGAAAAGAACAACACGAACCCTAAATCCCAAATTCGAGGGGAAAAAACAAAATATGGAGAAATCAGAGCGAAAGACAGCGAAAGAACGGGTAAGAACTGAGATCTAACCTTGCCATCCATTCCTGTCATTGGTTTGCTCAAGCATTTCACAAATTCCTGCCCAAGATTGCCATTGTCATCCCTTTTAGTGACCAACCGTTTAAGAGGGTCTGGGCGTGGGCATTCAGGGCACCTTGTTAGCAGCACTGGTCCATACTGTCGCCATTTTGATTGCGTGGCGGAGGAGGTAGACATTTGCGCTAGGTCGCCGGAGAAGAGAAAGATTGGGGAAAGGGGATGAATGGGCGGCGGCGGGCGGACGGGCACGGGCGCTCGTCTCTTCTAGCTGCGAGGAGGTGGGTCCCGCGAGTAGACAAGTGGTGGGTCCCGCGCTTAGGTGGATAAGTGGTGTGTCCAGCGCTTACGTGGATAAGTGGTGGGTCCAGCCCTCAACAGCTTACGAGGGCATCAGTTCAGTTTGTCGTGCGTGGGCTATTTACCTGCTCAAATGTGTCGCACCACAGCCATTCGTTCGAACAACGTCGCACTCAAGCCAATTCACCTCAAATATGTCGCACAGGAGCTATTGGCCCGTTAGTTCTAGAGTACACAATTATTGATTGGTTGAATGTAGATTGCTTATACCTACTTGTGTAGTTTAATAATACGACTTATTCTAATGATTTTTATAAACCCGCCAGGCCAGAACTTTCGTGGACTGAATCATTTACTTTTCTAGTTAGACGTCAGCATCTTGGAGCTAATGTGGGAGTCATTCAACAAACCACGTGTTAAGCTAAATATCTATTGTGTTACCCAACCTAGGAGATTATCTTTGACGGGGGAAACTATGTGTTTGGGGGATCTTTAAGTCAAGGGAGCCCAATCAGTTCTCACTTGAGTGAATTGAAAAATAGAAAATCATAGAAAGGATGATGTTCGACAGAATATATTACTGATTTTGCTTTAGTTAAGCTATTTATATTATGTGGGTGATGTAGCTTCCAAAATAAATGCAGTTAATTTTTTCTTTTCCACAAAATAGTTATCAACTTCTCATTTTGTTCTAGCATTCTTATTTTCTTTAGGTCTTATTGGCATGCTGGAAGAACTAGGGCTACTACAACGAGCTTTGAAAATGCAATAAATCACAACCACTAGCATGTTCATTACCTGAAGCCTCCTAACAAAGATTTTCGTATTTATACTTGTTCATAAAAAATGTGCAACGGCTTGGTTATTCCAACTAACTCAGCAATTCGTTCTAACGTACAAAAGAAATATTAGGGAAAGAACAAAGGAAAACAATGAAAGAAAGGAACATATTAAATAAGAAAAAGTGTGGGATTCGAACCCTCGATAGTTTCTAGAACTATACGTGTTTACCAGAATAGATCTATCAACCATTAAACCATCTCTCGATAGATAATCCCGATTTTATTCTTAGAAATAAAACATAGTCATACTAAAAATAAAAATAGATATAAACGTTTAGAAATATTTCATGTGGGTATATTTTCTCCTATTTTATACACATATATAGGATGTGCTATACAACCTTGTGAAATAAATACTAAATCCCCTCTTCTTGCTTCCATAAAAAATAAAAAGAAGTGGTTAGAAATAATTTCGAAGAGAATGATTAATGGATTCAAGATTAAACTGCTCCTACTTCGCACTTTTTTCCTTTACATTTATTGATAAGTGAGTGATCAAATATCTAGTCAACAATATTTGATGTTAAGTTGGAGGGTTACAAATATTGTTATTGCTTACCAGATAGCTCTTTGAGCATTATTTTATGACTTACTCGCTCCTAGTAATATGTGTACCCCTTGTATTTGCTTGCTGGTTTTTGTAATAATAAAAATGTTGTACTTCCTTGTACATCACTTTGGATTGGACTAGTATTGTCGTACATATTCAAATTCTCTTATTTCTTAAAAAAAAAACTCCCTCCATTTATGTCAGGTGTATTAGTTTTTTTTGCGAACCAATGTGTGGTTGGATCGTTAGATGGACTGTGGTACCCCAGCCCACCATGGTTCAAGTCCTGGTGCTCACATTTATTCCTGGATTTATTTCAGGATATCCGTTGATGCGCATTCAGTGGGAGGAGACGTTCCCATCGACGACGAGGTGCCCACGGTGACTTAGTAAATTTCAAGATGATATGTCGGCTTAGTTTTTCGGAGGTTCTCATAAGGGTAGGGTGTGCGTGTGTGCGTTCATAGGGGTGAGTGCATGCGCGTGTATATGAGCGCTTGCGTCTGTACTGTGTTCAATAAAAGGTGTATTAGTTTTTTCCAAGCAAAAATGATAATGTAAGGTGTATTTCTTTTTTCCATGCAGTTTACATGCCATAGATAAAAAGTACTACGTAGTTCCCAGTAGGAAGGTCGTAGAAAAGAATCTCTCTCCCTAATTGCATGCACTCACATTTCTCTCTATCCCATCCCACTGATTGATTTTAATCTGGTGCTGCAAGATTCAGTTGCCTTTTGTTATCCCACTCGTTATTTTGTTGCCCCTAATTAACCATATAACTACCTAATTAGTTAAAGGTATTTTTGTCCAAAATTCTCCTCAATTATGTGCCTTGGTCACCGCACCAAACAAATACACCTTATATAAAGGAATGCAGGGAGTATTAGTATTGATTACCCCGATATAAAAGAACTGACAGACCATTTCTTAAAAAAATCAAATAACAAAAAATATTTAGAATACAGTTTGCATGTCAGGTTACTACCTCTTCCCATTTAGTATTGTCAAATTGCACAGCCATTAGGATATTCATTGATGGCGGGTTCGAATCTTGATAGTGCACTTAACAGTTTGTATAAAAGAACAATTCTGGACATTTTTTAGAATGGTCGAATTTTCCTCTAAGTATAGTTTTTCACGGTGTTTCCATTTGTTCCATTCGTTTAAGTTTTTGTCTTGTGTCTTACAAGCCATTTTAATCGTTTCAGTGGAACCAATGGGGATTCATTGCCTGCTTATTATTTTTGTTGTGGTACCATGTTGGAATGTCTCAACATGCTTAAATGAATTTGTATACTTTTTTTTGAAACGAGGCAAAAGACTTGCCATTTTTATTGATTAACAAGAAGGGTGAAGTTCAATACAAAATCGCCTAGGCGATAACAGATACAATGGCTACTCTAGTAGCATTGCATTACCCAAATGCCTCGCACCAGCTAGGACCCAGATAGCCGTTTCATCCTTGATGATATGCACAACAACCTCCACCAGCGCTGCCTTGGCCTTGAAAACACGAGCATTCATTTCCTTCCAAATCTCTCAAGCAAGGAGGCTAACGCTTTCTGTGCATTGTTGGTTAGGGTATCCTCCCACCACTAGGAAAAACATTGCAAGGCAAATAGGCGAGAGGATAAATGCGGGGGATTTGTGTTCTAAGGATAGGACATCCCAAATGTTGACCAAATTGAAAACGGGAAGATGGAAAGGGGGCGGATCAGAATTTATAATTTATCTTCCACT